>NW_022263740.1:0-44255 GCF_002021735.2 Oncorhynchus kisutch
ATCTCCCACCTGCCTCCAAACCTGCTGCCCGCCAGCCTGAACACCAAGAGCCCCAGGTACAACCACCAAGCCTAGAAGGACCAGAAAACGGGTAAAGCGCCACCCACCATAGGGGGTTGGGATAAAGGAAAAAGAGACTTCCCAGTGTATCTGTGACAAATTACAATAAAGTCATCTTCTTCTTCCTCTTCTCCTTTGTTCCTTTGTGGTGTTCAGATTGTGTACGTGATGAGAACCCGAAGGACAACATGGTGTCCTACTACCACTTTCTGTCACGTGTGGAGCAAGCTGGAGACACCCAGCAGCTTCCAGGATTTCTTCGACCAGTACCTGACAGGGAAAAGTAAGTTATTGTGACGTGTTTTCCTTAAAGGTCATTACGACAAAGGTTGTAATTATATTGTTAGCTTCTTATTAACAAACAGTAATAACCTTCGCCTCCCTACGTGGGGTATTATAATGTAACAGTGACATGTTTGAACAAACAGAAAGGTTCTAAACTCCTCTTTGTCTCTCTCAGTAACTTTCCACACACAGTCCCTTGTTCGCCCTCCACTGACACTACAACGTACAGTTATTATACATGTCATCAATATGGTCTTATACAGTGACAGGAATAAGTCCATTTCAAATTGGCACCCAACAGTCCCCACTTGTTTGAATCGTGACTCCATACTGTTCAACATGAAATCATCTGTGAAATTGCCTAGAGTGTATATTGTGCTTAGTCTACACCCAAGGCTTAAATCCCTCTTACCGTCGTTATAACCACACCAATCACCTCTCGTATCCCACCCCCCCCCCCCCATCTTCATTGTTCCTCCTACATACAACGATAATTACATTTCTGTTGGAGATTTTCCCGTTCTCTTCCTCTTTCGGGTTCCTAAGAGAGTGATAGTAGAAAAGAAAAGTAGGAAGAGAGAGAACACAAAATATTGAAATGATTATTAATAGTTCAACTCGAAGTTTAAACAACATGACGATTCCCACTCTCCCTTATCCTGACTTTCCGCTGGGATCCTCCTCATGCTTGTGTCCAGCCTTCCCCCTTCAGGCTGCATGTTTACTGGTGTTCCCACTCCATGTCATCCGTAGTTACCAATGGATTCTTACAAATGATTCATTCGTTTCAGAAACCACTTGCAGGGTGAGTCGTGCACCCTCCCTATTGTGCTCCCTCACAGTTGAAGGGCAGCGCTCTGTCTCTCCTTACAGCCTTTCCGCATCATAATCACAACTATTGATAATTATCCAACCCACATTTAGAATGACAGTCCCTAGTGCTTCAGTTAGTCTATCACTCGAATTTACCACCATCACCTTGGCACTAACCGACACTTGCAGAATGTACATTTACAGAAAGGAGAAATATATACAGTATGTACTACTAATGTTAACGTAAAGTATATTCATCTTCTATTTCTAGCATGAACTTTCTCAGTACAGCCCCGGTTTGTTCCTGTCTTATACTTTCATGAGTGGCATGTTAATGCCAGATCGGTATCTCAATGCTATGCATTTCCCAGTACGCAACCCTACAATAACCTTGAATTAACCTTTTTTGCCGACGTTACTGACACCGGCCATATTCAACATGTGTTGAGCGTTTGTAAATTCAGCCGTTATTCTGCGCTCTGGCACACTCAGACGATACATTTTGATTTATTATTATGATTATTCAAACCCAAATCGGTTCTATCCAGCAGCCCCAATAAAGAATGAGCCCGGTATGATTACTGGCTGGACCTATTGTAAATGGAATGGGTTTAAGTTGCATAACTTTTGATTCTGTCCCTGTTACTCCACACTGAACTAAATGCACATTTTTTTTTTTTGGTTTTTGTCAGATTTTGTCACTGAGCAACAGCACAGAGGCCAAATACCCCTATGCCTTAAACTCCGGTAGCTTTCAGGAGTGCTTGCTGTTGCTCACTAGTCAGTGAAGAAAACATCTGCACAGTAGCACTTACTGTACCCCGAATGAGTCGTCTCAGAGGTCTCGGCTACCATCTGTATGCACTGTAATTGGGAATGGAGGTTGCGCGCTTTCCCGCCAGTCCGTTTTTAACGATGCCAGGTAGGCTACTTCGGTTTCATAGCAGAGCTGTGCTTATTTAATATGAGAAGCTGAGAAATAAATACAAGAACACTTATTTCACGCCAAGCATCAACCACAGTCTGAGGAGCATGCTCTCGCTGCACAACACGTGATGTTCCGACCAAACTCTGCATGCAATGGGCTCTTCAACACTGTTCCTGCAGCTACCCAGTGCTTCATTTGGGAAACCAAGTGAAATCTGCACAGGAACATCGATAGTAACATGTTTATGCAGTGAAACATGTTTCACTAAACAGTTGACAACCCGTCTGGAGCTCCAGAAAGAATAAAGTAGAGAGAGGAGGACATGGAAATGCATGGCGGTGAGGGTTAGCCCTAATGTACAGCTCAATGGCCTCGGACTCAACGTTCTCTCCCAGACTTGTGGATAGACATTTTGGAGTGGAGCATCAGTCTAAACATACAAACCAGTATGCATAATAATCCACACACAAAGTGGTTACTCAAATGTGTTTGATTTCGGATTATAGGCAATTCTAACTCAACAGCCCTAGGGTGAACCCTTTCTGCCCCCCACAGAGGTTTCTTCTCACTTCATCTGTTGACTTGACCTTGAGCCAAATTCCTCACTCCTCCCTAGTACCATAGGCTGTCTGCCTATTCAGCACCTTTCCCTTCCCCTCCCTTCTTTATCTATTAATGATGACATGTTTGAACAGACTGAACCAACAACGCCATGTTTGAACAGACACAAACTCCTCCTTGTCTCTCTCGGTAACTTTCAATGCACAGTTCCTTGTTCACCCTCCACTGACAGTACAACCACTTACCTGTGGTGGAAAACATCTCACCACAGGTAAGACATGTCATTTGTTTAGAATAGTCTGTTTAGTAACTTCACTCACTACTTTCACCTGTAGAGTTGTTCGTTCATGTTGCTGGTCTTGGCTAGTTTAAAGGTCATGAACAGTCAAAATCATGTTTTTCATGAAATTGTATGATATTTGAAGGAAACCAGATCAAAGCATGATGACCAAAGTACGAGAAATGACTGTTGCTTCTATGTACATTCATTAATCTGGATCATAAAGTTACTGGTCTCCTCCCCTATGTCAATTACTGGATTCATAATCAAGGGAACAATGTGATATCACCTTAACTTGTTATTTTAATAGACCGATGGTAAAATTATATTCTCTTACCTATTTTTAATAGTGCACTTGCTTGACATATCGGATAAACAATAGCAGGAGAAAACGTTGTAGCATCGACAGTGTGGTTCATATTGGGACATGTTCTAAAGTGATGGTACCACATTCATTTGAAACAATATCTGCTAAACCACCAGCTGTCATCTGCTAGAGAAGCCGTTCTGTCTCTAGAGGGGGAGGGGCAGGTATCCTAAACACGCACAGGTAAAGATTTTCAGACACTGAAATATGTTTCTGAATGATAAAGAGAGGGCTTTGCATAGGCGCTTTGTTGCGATTTGTTGTGGGACAACTTTAAATAACCTTATTAACTGGTTCTCATGCTTTTAAACAGTATGGATCACTTTCGTTCCAGGTTCCGCTTCTGTTCCTTGAAAACGTTTTTATTTTTTGGTTCTGTTGCCCTGAACCGGTTCCAACCACTGCTGTAGGATGTCAGCAAATCAAATGTAAAGTTTACCCTATTCATCTATGGCACAAGACGCTTATACACAGAGGTACAAAACACGCACAGCCCTCAGTTGACCCTCATTTCATCAGGGCAGGACTTACAAGGCGTGCGAAAGACAAAAACAGAGATCCTGGCTCATGTAAACAGCCATCACGCTTTCCACAGCTGTGTTCCAAAGTTGGCTGGATCCCTGCCCTTTGGGTGGTGGACCATGTAAAACCCTATTCACTATGGAAACTTTACACAGAGTGTATTAAAAACCCAGCATGAGCCTCATTTCATCAGGCATGGACTCTACTGGAAAGCATTCCACAGAGATCCTGGCTCATGTTGACTCCAATGCTTTCCACAGTTGTGTCAAGTTGGCTGGATGTCATTTGGGTGGTGGACCATCCTTGATACAGAGCATTAACAGTTCAGCATTGGTGTTCCTAGAGATGAATGCTTTGTGCGGAAATAGCAAGAACAAGCAGTTGTATATATGGAGTTAAATAGGTACAACAGTATATATATACATAACGAGTGAAATATCTCAGCAAGGAAGAAATGCCTCTGCAGCAGGAAGAAGCCACTGAAAAAAATCCAAACTACTACGGTGCAACTGCACATGGGGACAAATGATGTGGATATATTGAGCAACATCTCAAGACATCAGTCAGGAAGCGTTAAAGCTTGGGTCGCAAATGGTCTTCCAAATGGACAATGACCCAAGCATACTTCCAAAGTTGTGGCAAAATGGCTTATAAGACAACAAAGTCAAGGTATTGGAGTGGCCATCACGAAAGCCTGACTCAATCCAGTATGAACATTTGTGGGCCGAACTGAAAAGTGTATGCGAGCAGAAGGCCTACAACACCTGACTCAGTTACACAGCTCTGTCAGGAGGAATGGGACCAAATTCACCCAACTTATTGTGGAAGCTTGTGGAAGGCTACCCGAAATGTTTGACCCAGGTAAACCATTTTAAAGGCATGCTACCAAATACTAATGGAGTGTATGTAAACTTCTACCACTGGATGTGATGAAAGAAATAAAGCTGAAACAAATGATTCTCTCTACTATTATTCTGACATTTCACATTCTTAAAATAAAGTGGTGATCCTAACTGACCTAAGACAGGGAATTTCTACTAGGATTAAATGTCAGGAAATGTGGACACTGAGTTTACAATGTACTTGGCTAAGGTGTCTGAAACTTCTGACTTCAACTGTAATATCTGAATGTGTAGCTAGATTCTACCTGTTTACATAATGAAGCTTCACAGCAGACTGGAAACCCCTTTAATCAGACATCCTGTGTTTGTTTACCATTTAGTTTGCACAGGTTGTTGGGCTTGTTGTGTTCCACTGATTTCAAAACGTGTCATTTTCAGAGTGAGAGAGAGAGTCAGCATTGCATGGCACGATCATCATTCAGAAAGTAGTCCATCACAACTTTTTCCCACTGACCTTTGTGGATAAATTCAGGGCAGCAATGTTATTGAGAGCAGTAGCAACATATTTTCAGTTGTCCATGGCTAACGTTATATGTATATATAAAAACTGTAGTAGAAAGGATTATCTACGCAATACAAGCAGCTCATTTTATAGACACAAGATGCAACACTGCAGACCAATCCAAACTCATCTCTTTGCATGTCCAGCCCACTCATTATCTCAGCCAATCATGGCTAGAGGGAAGGTTGCTGCCTTTCTCTGTGGCTAACCAACTCAGCTCGTAAGTTAACAATTTTATTCGTATTTACAGATGATATACAAGTTTGATATTATGGCAACTGAAAGTGCACATGTTCGAGAAGGCATTACTGGCAAAATAACACATTTTGATAACAAATATATACAGTGTTGCAAAAAAGTATTTAGTCAGCCACCAATTGTGCAAGTTCTCCCACTTAAAAGATGAGAGAGGTCGGTAATTTTCATCATAGGTACACTTCAGACAGACAAAATGAGAAAAAAAAATCTAGAAAATCACATTGTAGGATTTTTTATGAATTTATTTGCAAATTATGGTGGAAAATAAGTATTTGGTCACCTACAAACAAGCAAGATTTCTGGCTCTCACAGACCTGTAACTTCTTCTTTAAGAGGCTCCTCTGTCCTCCATTTGTTACCTGTATTAATGGCACCTGTTTGAACTTGTTATCAGTATAAAAGACACCTGTCCACAACCTCAAACAGTCACACTCCAAACTCCACTATGGCCAAGACCAAAAAGCTGTCAAAGGACACCAGAAACAAAATTGTAGACCTGCACCAGGCTGGGAAGACTGAATCTGCAATAGGTAAGCAGCTTGGTTTGAAGAAATCAACTGTGGGAGCAATTATTAGGAAATGGAAGACATACAAGACCACTGATAATCTCCCTCGATCTGGGGCTCCACGCAAGATCTCACCCCTGGGGTCAAAATGATCACAAGAACGGTGAACAAAAATCCCAGAACCACACAGGGGGACCTAGTGAATGACCTGCAGAGAGCTGGGACCAAAGTAACAAAGCCTACCATCAGTAACACACTACGCCACCAGGGACTCAAATCATGCAGTGCCAGACGTGTCCCCCTGCTTAAGCCAGTACATGTCCAGGCCCGTCTGAAGTTTACTAGAGAGCATTTGGATGATCCTTTGGTCTGGAGTCTAAATTGGAGTCCAACCGCCGTGTCTTGTGAGATGCGGTGTGGGTGAATGGATGATCCCCGCATGTGTATTTCCCACCATAAAGCCTGGAGGAGGAGGTGTTATGGTGTGGGGGTGCTTTGCTGGTGACACGGTCTGTGATTTATTTAGAATTCAAGGCACACTTAACCTCTAGTGACTCCCCATCCCGCATGAGGGAGTGTAATCATCGACTGACACTAATTAGCATAACGCAACGGACATAAATAGAAAATATTCCTATTCATGAAAATCGCAAGTGAAATATATTGAGACCCAGCTTAGCCTTTTGTTAATCACCCTGTCATCTCAGATTTTCAAATATGCTTTACAGCCAAAGCTAGACAAGCATTTGTGTAAGTTTATCGATAGCCTAGCATAGCATTTTGTCCAGCTAGCAGCAGGTAACTTGGTCACGGAAATCAGAAAAGCAATCAAATGAAATCGTTTACCTTTGATGAGCTTCGGATGTTTTCACTCACGAGACTCCCAGTTAGATAGCCAATGTTCCTTTTTTCCCAAAATATTATTTTTGTAGGCGAAATAGCTCCATTTGTTCTTCACGTTTGGCAGAGAAATCGCTCAGAAATTGCAGTCACGAAAACGCCAAAAATATTCCAAATTAGCTCCATAATATCGACAGAAACATGGCAAACGTAGTTTATAATCAATCCTCAAGGTGTTTTTCAAATATCTATTCGATAATATATCCACTGGGACAATTGGTTTTTCAGTAGGACTGATTGGAATACTGGCTACCTCTGTATTTTATGCGAGAACACTCTGGGAGCATCATGTGACCAGTTGCGCAATGTAGCCGCTTACGGGTATTCTTCAACATAAATGCGTAAAACTACGTCACAATGCTGTATACCCCTTGGGGAATACGGAGAAAAAGTAATCTGGTTGGTAGCCCAATTCACTGCTCAATAGGGACGCATTGGAACGCAGCGCTTGCAAAACATGAGGCACTTCCGGATTGGATTTTTCTCAGGCTTTCGCCTGCAATATCAGTTCTATTATACTCACAGACAATATTTTTACAGTTTTGGAAACTTTAGAGTGTTTTCTATCCTAAGCTAAGTCAATTATATATACATATTCTAGCATCGTGTCCTGACAAAATATCCCGTTTACTACGGGAACGTTATTTTTCCAAAAATTCAAATACTGCCCCCTAGTCATTCTGCAGCGATACGCCATCCCATCTGGTTTGGGCTTAGTGGGACTGTCATTTGTTTTTCAACAGACCAATGACCCAACACACCTCCAGGCTGTGTAAGGATTATTTTACCAATAATGAGAGTGATGGAGTGCTGCATCAGATGACCTGGCCTCCACAATCCCCTGACCTCAACCATGGTTTGGGATGAGTCGGAGTGAAGGAAAAGTAGCCAACAAGTGCTCAATTTGTTTTTTAAATAAAGAAAAACCCTTGAATGAGTAGGTGTTCTAAAATGTTCGACCGATATATGTGACCAATAACATTTGATTTGATTCCATTTTTTTATTTTTTATTTATCAAGGAACTTAAATATTTTGTCTTGCCTATTCTCCCTCTGCATGGAACCCATATACATTCCATGTCTCAATGGTCTCAAGGCTTAAAACCCGTCTCTTTCCCTTCATTTACACTGATTGAAATGGATTTAACAGGTGACATCAGTAAGGACTCACAGCTGTCACCTGGATTCACCTGGTCAGTCTATGTCATGGAAAGAGCAGGTGTTCCTAAAGTTTTGTATACTCAGTGTATGGTTCCCCTTTCATTTTTGTCTGGTGTTAGCTAGTTAATGGCTAGCTAGGTCTTCAACCAGCATGAAACAAAAAGGGGTTAAGAGTCATTCAAAACTCTGACGCCATTTTCAAGTCCACGCATCCTTCAGTGCTGCTGTGAACCGCATCACAAGAGACATGCCAAACGGGAGATGTATATCATTGATGCAATTTCAGTTGTTTGAGTTACTTCTTGTATCACCAAATTTGCTTTAGAAGATTTTACTGCAACACTGATCACTGCATCCACGTTGCTTTACATAGGCGTTTCAAAGAGATGTCAGTCAAGGCATTTGAAAGAAAATTGCGTTTGAAAAAGGTGAAGTTTTTGCTGTGAGCCAATGGGATAACCAAGATGACCAAGGGTTGTTTTCCGCCGTAACGTCCTATTCAATACCGACTGAGTCTATAGAGTTAAATAGAACTGTAGAATTGAAAAGAACTGCAGAATTGAATAGCATTGTAGAATTGAATAGAACTGTAGAATTGATTAGCACTGTAGAATTGAATAGAACTGTAGAATTGAATAGCACTGTACAATTGAATAGAGTTGAATAGAACAAAAATGATCATATGTACAGTATCCTATAGTTTAATTTAATAAATCTAAACAATTGTTGTGAATGTCATTGTCTAGGTACAGAGATTAATAAAGCTAGCCTACATGACAATTAACAATAGTTGTGAATGTCATTGTCTAGGTACAGAGATTAATAAAGCTAGCCTACATGACAATTAACAATAGTTGTGAATGTCATTGTCTAGGTACAGAGATTAATAAAGCTAGCCTACATGACAATTAACAATAGTTGTGAATGTCATTGTCTAGGTACAGAGATTAATAAAGCTAGCCTACATGACAATTAACAATAGTTGTGCATGGCAATATCTAGGTAGAGAGATAAAAGTGTACTGTAGCAATCCATTGAAGATAAATACAAATGATTGAGCAAGGCAAACAGCAAGCACACACCATACACCGAAATTAGAGGCTAAACTGACGCTCTGTCTGTCTTTTTTAGAGTGATGGGCACCGATATGGACAATCTAAATTGATATCAGTTGCATTTGTTCGATACGATATCGATATATACATCGGTTTATACAAAACATTGCTCCTGTGTGAAGGTTCACCTTTCTATTCTCTTCCATGGCTCCCTGAAGGCAAGATAACTGCTTGCTGATTGCCTGTTGGGCCAAATATATATGTTCTAGTATATTGTATTAGTATAAAATAATATAATTTTCAAATGTTTTTGCACTTCAAATATATCTGGGTATTTGTATTTTTATGTATTTTTTGCTCATCTTTATCAAGGGTGCCAATAATAGTGGAGGTTGTCCTTATCCTTTGTAGCTCCGTTGGTAAAGCATGGTACTTGTAGCACCAGGGTAGTGGGTTTGAGTCCTGGGATGCACGCATGACTGTCTGCTGAATAGTATATATTGTATTTGTGATTAAAGCAAATATTTCATAACCAATGTTAATTTTGCATGAATGACTTAGATAGTGAAAGATGAAGCCAATGAATGCACAATGAAAGGTTCTGAACATAAGACAGGAAGTATTACAACTGTGAGTTTTTTACTAATAGTATTGAAAATGTATCACGATTAAACAGCTGACATTTGCACCAAACACTGAGGACAGTGAGCCTGCACATTTCAAAGTTGTTTTGGTATTGGTAGCTTTTACAGTTTTTTCGCCACATGTGCCAGCTACATGTGCCAGCTACATGTGTACATGTGCCAGCTACATGTGCCAGAAAGAAAATAATAATATGTCGGATTTCTAAAGTTGTTCAGCAAGCACATCTGACTCTAACTAATAAATGTTCCATCCTCTTTCTCGACTCTCGAAGTGTCATACAACACATGTCAACATGATGGCGCTATAATAAAGGAAATGAGAAGGAAACTTGTTTTACTGTAGCAAACAGTCTTTAGTTGATAAAGTTCTTTGAATGGTCGCTCTCCGTTTGGATTACTCAAGAGTCATGAGAAGAAAGAGTCATGAGAAGAAGCTCAGGTATGAAGGCGAAACTTGATTGATTTGTACAAGTTCAGATATTTCCCTTTACTGCTTTTCAAGCACATTTTGACGTGAAAATCAACGAGAAGTGAGGATCAACGTGTGCCAATGCGCAATCGCTGCGCAAGGTTGACGCCCATGAATGCATCAAAGTTGTCCACAGAGTTCCATCAAAGATGGCGTCTCAGCGTCGGCAAATGATGCAAAGCGTAAGACAAAAACGATTTCTCCCTCTTGTAGACGTGCTTATTGTTAAAAATAACTCCAGTCATATTCTGTTGTTTGAAAAAAGTAATCTAGCTTTCCAAAGGACAATTGAAACAACTACTTCACGGGCCCTGTGCCGCAAACAGCAACATCCGCCGCTAGTCTAGCGTGGCTAAAAACATTGCTAGTTTTAGTCAGCTAGCTAACTAAGTTTGTGTTCTTCACTTGGCAATTTATATGTATTTATGTAGTTACTATGTAAGGGGAGATTTTCTTAGCCACGGGTCAGTTGAGTTTTATCCAAATAATTGGTTATATATCTACAGTAGCTAGCCAATGGTAGTGAAGAACGGGATATTTTCTGAAAACACTAACTTAATATTACACTTTGAGCCTACGTTTCTATGTGAATATTGTAGTTTCTTTGGTCGTCAAAGCCTAACTGAAGCAGAAGTCTGAGGAGACAATTAAGCAGGACAATTTCAATGATTGTCAGAAAACTCTGAACACTAAAACCATAGAATTAGGCTACATAAGTACGATCGCTATGACTAACACTAGCTAATGTCATTCTTCAAACTCCACCCTGGTAGCATCAGAGCTGGACAGATGACCTGCCCCTGTGTCAGATGTGCGGGGTGGGAACAGCCCCCAACTGTACCTACGGACCCGATGGAAAGGACACCCAGAGCCACCCCAACGAGGACGGACACTTCAGGTTCAGGTAACTAAGACACCTGTGCCTGATTCACACTTTAAGGCCAAACACAGCTGCCCTGGTTACATATCCACTGTAGGTACGGGAACCATGCTGGAAAGGACCATATAACAAACAACATATTCAAGGCATCATAGTTTGGTTTGGCAGTCTGAAAACGCTACTGGAGCCATTGATATGTCCCGGTATACCAGCATTGCCCAAACAAGGGGTGGTGACTGATTTTGGAAATGGGGTTGTTAGATAACACCCCTCAATTGCTTGGTTCATAGAACCGGGTTTACGTCAGTAACGTCTGTTAGCCACTAGATGCTGTTGTCAGATTACACAGACCCTCAAAGTATTAGAGATTAAATCCAAGTTTGATAAACGCCCATATCTATTGGGTGAGATTCCACAGTGTGCCATCACAGCAGCAAAATGTGTGACCTGTTGCCACAAGAAAAGGGCAACCAGTGAAGAACAAACAATTGAAAATACAACCTAATATATATATATACTGCTCAAAAAATAAAGGGAACACTAAAATAACACGTCCTGGATCTGAATGAATGAAATATTCTTATTAAATACTTTTTTCTTTACATAGTTGAATGTGCTGACAACAAAATCACACAAATGATCAATGGAAATCAAATTGATCAACCCACGGAGGTCTGGATTTGGAGTCACACTCAAAATTAAAGTGGAAAACCACACTCCAGGCTGATCCAACTTTAATGTAATGTCCTTAAAACAAGTCAAAATGAGGCTCAGTAGTGTGTGTGGCCTCCACGTGCCTGTGTGACCTCCCTACAACGCCTGGGCATGCTCCTGATGAGGTGGCGGATGGTCTCCTGAGGGATCTCCTCCCAGACCTGGACTAAAGCATCCGCCAACTCCTGGACAGTCTGTGGTGCAACGTGGCGTTGGTGGATGGAGCGATACATGATGTCCCAGATGTGCTCAATTGGATTCAGGTCTGGGGAACGGGCGGGCCAGTCCATAGCATCAATGCCTTCCTCTTGCAGGAGCTGCTGACACACTCCAGCCACATGAGGTCTAGCATTGTCTTGCTTTAGGAGGAACCCAGGGCCAACCGCACCAGCATATGGTCTGAGGATCTCATCTTGGTACCTAATGGCAGTCAGGCTACCTCTGGTGAGCACATGGAGGGCTGTACGGCCCCCCAACGAAATGCCAACCCACACTATGACTGACCCACTGCCAAACCGGTCATGCTGGAGGATGTTGCAGGCAGCAGAACGTTCTCCACAGGGTCTCCCGACTCTGTTACGTGTGCTCAGTGTGAACCTGCTTTCATCTGTGAAGAGCACAGGGCGCCAGTGGCGAATTTGCCAATCTTGGTGTTCTCTGGCAAATACCAAACGTCCTGCACGGTGTTGGGCTGTAAGCACAACCCCCACCTGTGGACGTCGGGCCATCATACCACCCTCATGTAGTCTGTTTCTGACCGTTTGAGCAGACACATGCATATTTGTGGCCTGCCGGAGGTCATTTTGCAGGGCTCTGGTAGTGCTCCTCCCGCTCCGCCTTGCACAAAGGCGGAGGTAGCGGTCCTGCTACTGGGTTGTTGCCCTCCTACGGCCTCCTCCACGTCTCCTGATGTACTGGCCTGTGTCCTGGTAGCGCCTCCATGCTCTGGACACTACGCTGACAGACACAGCAAACCTTCTTGCCATAGCTCGCATTGATGTGCCATCCTGGATGGGCTGCATTACCTGAGCCACTTGTGTGTGTTGTAGACTCCGTCTCATGCTACCACTAGAGTGAAAGCACCACCAGCATTCAAAAGTGACCAAAACATCAGCCAGGAAGCATAGGAACTGAGAGGTGGTCTGTGGTCACCACCTGTAGAACCACTCCTTTATTGGGGGTGTCTTGCTAATTGCCTATAATTTCCACCTGTTTTCTATTCCATTTGCACAACAGCATGTGAAATTTATTGTCAATCAGTGTTGCTTCCTAAGTGGACAGTTTGATTTCACAGAAGTGTGATTGACTTGGAGTTACATTGTGTTGTTTAAGTGTTCCCTTAATATTTTGAGCAGTGTGTGTGTGTATATATATATGTGTATGTATGTGTTTTTGTAAGTTTAATGTTTAGTGAATTTGAGTTTATTTTATTTTTACAGGGCATGTAATTTTGTATTGTTTATTATCTATTTCACTTGCTTTGCCAATGTAAACATATGTTTCCCATGCCAATAAAGCCGAATTGAATTGTAATAAAGAGAGTGGTTTTTATTTTCTTCCTACAATTGTGGCTCTATCTTTTGAACGCTTTATGACCCCATTACTGAAAGATGAGATGCTCAGAAACACGTGTCTGCTGTTTCCCTCTACAAGCCTCAGTAGAACAGATTGGACAAGACCACACACTACATCAGACTAGGGGGGTGGAATTAGGCCCCACAACACCCACCTGTAGCACGTGCTCCAGCAGGTATATCTCACTGGTCATCCCCAAAGCCAACACCTCCTTTGGGCGCCTTTCCTTCCAGTTCTCTGCTGCCAATGACTGGAATGAATTGCAAAAATCACTGAAGCTGGAGACTTATTTCCCACACTAACTTTAAACATCAGCTATCTGAGCAGCTAACCGATCGCTGCAGCTGTACATAGCCCATCAGTAAATAGCCCACCCAATCTACCTACCTCATCCCCATATTGTTTTTATTTACTTTTCTGCTCTTTTGCACACCAGTATTTATTTCTACTTGTACATCACCATCTGCTCAACTATCGCTGCAGTGTTTATTTACTAAATTGTAATTACTTTGCTACTATGGCCTATTTATTTCCTTACCACCTCATGCCATTTGCACACTCTCTATATAGACTTCCTTTTTTCCCTATTGTGTTATTGACTGTACGCTTGTTTATTCCATGTGTAACTCTGTGTTGTTGTTTGTGTCGCACTGCTATGCTTTATCTTGGCCAGGTCGCAGTTGTAAATGAGAACTTGTTCTCAACGAGCCGACCTGGTGAAATAAAAAAAATCTAATCTTTCTACACAGAAGATCATACAAAAGTATTGCCTGATGAGCTTCTGAACTTTCCAATATCTTTCTGATGCATTTCAGTCACCTCAAACTAGGGCCGGGCTTTAGTATCATGGCAAGTAAATAAAACACGAAGCGGATGTAACTTCTTTAGGAAAACAGCCCTTATGTTGGAAACAAACATTTTGTCATCCAGAGTCACATGCATTTATTTTCCAAACTATTGCCCACAATATTTTACATACAGAAGGTTTTTAAAGAACCAGAGTTAATACTGCTTTGTTTTTTAAATATTTGCCATGGAAACAATATCGCAATACTGGTTTTGTCCCAGCCTTACTTCAAACCATTCTTCCTTCATATTGATATACTGTCAAAAGTACTGTCAGTGTGATTTGTAATAGATTGTCATAGCCCCAATTAAAAAAGTCAACATTGGCCATGGTGATTACATCATGTTTTACATGGTGGGGTCGTGGGCCAAAAAAGAGAGAGCCCTGCTGTATTACCCAGACCCGTATGTAGCTTCCATACTCACACTTACCAAGGCTGGTGATCTGTGCAGAGTTCTAGGAATATTGACCAATCAGACATAAAGAGTTGTCTTCTGTCCAATCAGAGGTGAGGATGGCTGTTTCCTGTACAGGGTTCGATGGGAGAAGTGTATTTTTGTGTCTCAATGGGTGAGTTTGTTGTTGCATGGCCCAGTGCCCCTGTGGGTGGAGAGTTCTCCTTAGTACCAATGGAATGGTCTAAAATAATCAAACTGCCCACAAGGGGGATCCGGGCCATACAACAACAAACTTGACCAGTGTCTCGCAACAGACCAATCAAACATAAGAGTTGTTCTTGTTTTGACCACTCAGACAAAGTTGTTTCTTTCTGTCCAATCAGAGGTGAGGAAGGCTGTTTCCTGTATGGAGTGTTTAATGGGTTTGATGGGAGCAGAGTGTCCAGCTTCGTCTCTCAGTGTCTGACAGCAGAACTGCTTCTGGGACAGCTCAAGTCTACACACACTGACTCTGATGTCCGCAGAATTCTCTCACAGGTGTGTGTGTGTGAGCGAGAGATATCGACTGTTATGTCTTTGAATCAGCGTGTCTGCCTGCAATCCTGTCTGCTCTAGGTAGAACGCATTCGCAGAAGCATCATATCATAAGAAATGCTATTTGAATGTTTATACCATTGATTCTGTTGTTGTATCCTCAGGCCTTCGACGTTGTAGAGAAGAGTTACTTTGAGACCATCGGTGACGCTCTTGCAGAGAAGGCTACTATTATATCCCAACTACCTGAGGTAAGCATGGCACTCTGTCACTCATAGCGTGTTAAGTTTCCTTCTACTACTTAGATTTCCATGGCAACCAGTTAACATTCACATTAGAATGTAGTCATTGGGAATCAATATAGTCTCATTAGCCATTTAATCGACCTTAACTAACATTCTTAAATCTCTTAATCTCCTCTCTCCTATTACCATCTTCTTCTTTTGCCTCCCTCTCCCTCCCTCCCCACCTCTCCCTCCCTCCCTCCCCTACATCTCCCTCCCCCCTCCACCAGGGAGTATCGTTCCACCAGCTCTCCCCCCAGAGTCAGAAGCTTTCTGAGAGGCTGAAGGACCTGGAGCAGGAAGTGTCTGGTGGAGCTACCGCTGTTGTGGCTCTGATACACAACAACAAGCTCTACATTGCCAACGTGGGTACGTACTGTTGTTCACCACACACACACACACACACACACACACACACACACACACACACACACACACACACACACACACACACACACACACACACACAGAGGAAGCTCACATGCAGGAGCACAGCCTTGCACTAACACGACCACAGCCATGTAAACACACACACACACACAGAGAGGAAGCTCACATGCAGGAGCACAGCCTTGCACTAACACGACCACAGCCATGTAAACATACAAACACAATTACACCTCTTAGGGCTTTTTATGTCCTCACTGATCTTTTACACACACGTTACAATGCCATTTACTTCTCTGAATCAAAACGCCTGTTAGAAATGATATTCAGAATGTCAACAGGCCTTGTTCCAGCCTTTCTGCCCTGTAACTCGTTTCTTCGTCAACATCTGTCTGTGTGCCCCCCCCGGAGGCAGAGAGAGGAAAAACAGTTAAACATATTATTTGAGAGAGATCTAAAAGCCAGACCACTCTGGTAGGAAATTAGAATTCTAGCCAAAAGCCAGAAAGAGATTTCTGAAATGAACACACACTTTCCCTGGGGATTTCACCGTGGGTTGATATAACAACCAGACCCATTTTCATAATCATTTCTCATTGGTCCAATAGGCCTTATACCATCTGTCTGACTATTCAATCCAGACGTGTGTGTGTGTCAGTCATTGGTTCATAGAAAATAAACTCCACTGGTGATTTAAGTCCTCCATAATTGTAAAGGATCTTTAAAGCTACGATTTGGTGTCAACTATTCCAGACTGGCCATTTGGGATCCTTTTTTCCCCTCCATGGTTAGCCGCCTCTCTGCCCAAATGGGGATTTGGGGGCCAAATGGAAGACTAAGAAAGAAGGGGGAGGAATGAAGGGGAAAAGACACTTGGGGTTTTCAAGTGTCGGAATAAGGGCAGAAAATGATTTATTTTATAGGGGGAGAAAAAACAAAAGGTTGTTCATTGCGGGGGGGGGGGGGGGGGGAGTGGTGGAGAGGAGGTAAATGAGACTGTTCAGTCTACCTCACCAGCTATGTACAGGTCAGGGTCAAAGTGGAGAGGTGACCTTGGAAATGAAACGGAACCTTTAAGGGAGAAAAGTGTTTCCAGCTGTGGAGTCACCTGACTCATTCCATACTCTGTGTGTGTGTGTGTGTGTGTGTGTGTGTGTGTGTGTGTGTGTGGTGTGTGTCCCCTATGTGTCCCCTATGGGCTTGTTATGTTTTATTTCTGCTGAGATGTGAAGGGGTGTGGAAGTTGTTGCAATGTCACGGTCAGGAACACAAGACGTAAACAATGTCTCCTCTACAATTATGCTAACCAAGCTATTACCCACCAGCATGGACAGGTTATTTGATTTGTTTATGGACAGGTTATTTGATTTGTTTATGGACAGGTTATTTGATTTGTTTATGGACAGGTTATTTGATTTGTTTATGGACAGGTTATTTGATTTATTTATGGACAGGTTATTTGATTTATTTATGGACAGGTTATTTGATTTGTTTATGGACAGGTTATTTGATTTGTTTATGGACAGGTTATTTGATTTGTTTACGGACAGGTTATTTGATTTATTTACGGACAGGTTATTTGATTTATTTACGGACAGGTTATTTGATTTGTTTACGGACAGGTTATTTTATTTGTTTACGGACAGGTTATTTTATTTGTTTACGGACAGGTTATTTGATTTGTTTATGGACAGGTTATTTGATTTGTTTATGGACAGGTTATTTGATTTGTTTGTGGACAGGTTATTTGATTTGTTTATGGACAGGTTATTTGATTTGTTTATGGACAGGTTATTTGATTTATTTATGGACAGGTTATTTGATTTGTTTATGGACAGGTTATTTGATTTGTTTATGGACAGGTTATTTGATTTGTTTATGGACAGGTTATTTGATTTGTTTATGGACAGGTTATTTGATTTATGGACAGGTTATTTGATTTGTTTATGGACAGGTTATTTGATTGTAATCAACTGGTCTTAAAAGCAGAAAGACCAATTAATAGACAATTACAACCATTTAATTTGTTAATTATTCTTTTCTTTTTTTAAATGTAATTCAGCAGATACTCTTATCCAGAATGACTTACAGCAGCAATTAGGGTGAACTATTTGCACATCTATACAACTTTGGAACTTTTGTGTGTGTGAGAATTCCAGCCATTTAGTGAATGAAGTAATCAGCGAGGTCTCCATTACAGTGACTGTTTCAGACTGGTTTCAGTCAGGGATCTGAGTGATGAGGATGTCTGGGTCAGCCTTTTAATTGATGAATGTACCAATCAATCAATAAAATGAAATGCTATTATTATACAATACTAGATTATGTTCTGTTTCTGGTCCCGGTACCAACCAAACTCTCTTACTGTATTTCATTCATATGGGTAGTTGTGTTGTGGTCCAGGTACCAACCAGGCCCTGCTGTGTAAGTCCTATAAGAGGAGAAGGATATCTTAACAACAGGTTGTGGTTGGTTTGTCTTTGTATTGTGGCCTAATGGTTTTGTTGTGGTCCAGGTACCAACCGGGCCCTGCTGTGTAAGTCAACCAGCGATGGTCAGAACCAGGTGATCCAGATTGGACGACCTCACACCACAGAGAACGAGGACGAGCTCCAGAGACTGGCTGGGCTGGGTGAGTCTCACACACACACACACACAGAGAGTCTGTGCATGGGTTCACTTCACGCTGTTACAGCCTGGTAGCTACGGGAGAAGTTGAGCCTTGCGCTTCAACGCTCTTAGTTGTTGTGGAACTTGACCCACTAGGCTGTTTACTTTGTGCACCTACGTCATACTGCTGAGTCTGCCTTTAAAATGGAATGGGGTCAATTCACTGGAAAATGCACACCCTGGTTGAAGATGACCTCTTCTCCTTCCCCCTCCCCTCTTCTCCTCCCCTTCCTCTCTTACTTTCATCACCGCCACCTATCTCTCCCGTCTCTCCTCCATTCGTCCTTTACGTCTGCCCTCCTCTTCCCTTTCTTGCTGTTTCCTTGTTCCCTCCTCGTTCACGCCCCTTCACCTCTCCTCCTGTCTCCTCTTCTCCACCTCATCCCCTCCTCCCACCCTGTCTTTCCCCCTGTCGCATCCTCTACTCCCCTTCACCTCTCCTCCTGTCTCCTCTTCTCCACCTCATCCCCTCCTCCCACCCTGTCTTTCCCCCTGTCCGATACTCTACTCCTCTTCTCCACCTCCTCCCCTCCTCCCACCCTGTCTTTCCCCCTGTCACATCTTCTACTCCCCTTCACCTCTCCTCCTGTCTCCTCTTCTCCATCTCCTCCCCTCCTCCCACCCTATCTTTCCCCCTGTCGCATCTTCTACTCCCCTTCACCTCTCCTCCTGTCTCCTCTTCTCCACCTCCTCCCCTCCTCCCACCCTGTCTTTCCCCCTGTCGCATCCTCTACTCCCCTTCATCTCTCCACCTGTCTCCTCTTCTCCACCTCATCCCACTTTACCCCTCATCCTCTCCTCCATCCCCCAGGTCTTGATGTGTCTGGTCTTCGTCAGGCGGCTCTGATAGCTGGTCAGAGCAGCACCAGGAGGATTGGAGACTACAGGGTTAAATATAACTACACAGATATAGATCTGTTGAGGTAGGGGTGCGCACACACACACACACACACACACACACTAGCACATCCATTTATACACACACACACACACACACACACACACACACACACACACACACACACACACACACACACACACACACACACACACACACACACACACACAGGCTCAGAAGTCTAATTTCCTGCTGTCCTCTGTAGCCGAGCCAAACGGATGAATATAAGGCTGGATCTTTGAATAGGATTCAACTTATCCACAGAAAAATGCACTTAATTGAGTTTCCAATTGGATTTCTTCAGTGCTACATAGCGGTAGGTAGACGGAGTACAAGACATTTCAAGTGGAAAAACGCTCCACTTTTGTATTTGTATTCATTAAGGATCCCCATCAGTTCCTGCCAAGGCAGCAGCTACTCTTCTGGGGTCCAGCAACATTAAGGCAGTTATATATATCTATATACACACACATAGTTACAGTGGGGAGAACAAGTATTTGATACCCTGCCGATTATGCAGGTTTTCCTACTTACAAAGCATGTAGAGGTCTGTAATTTTTATCATAGGTACACTTCAACTGTGAGAGACGGAATCTAAAACAAAAATCCAGAAAATCACATTGTATGATTTTTAAGTAATTAATTTGCATTTTATTGCATGACATAAGTATTGATCACCTACCAACCAGTAAGAATTCCGGCTCTCACAGACCTGTTAGTTTTTCTTTAAGAAGCCCTCCTGTTCTCCACTCATTACCTGTATTAACTGCACCTGTTTGAACTCGGTACCTGTATAAAAGACACCTGTCCACACACTCAATCAAACAGACTACAACCTCTCCACAATGGCCAAGACCAGAGAGCTGTATAAGGACATCAGGGATACAATTTTAGACCTGCACAAGGCTGGGATGGGCTACAGGACAATAGGCAAGCAGCTTGGTGAGAAGGCAACAACTGTTGGCGCAATTATTAGAAAATGGAAGAAGTTCAAGATGACGGTC
The DNA here is from genome assembly GCF_002021735.2 of Oncorhynchus kisutch. Lineage (NCBI taxonomy): Eukaryota > Metazoa > Chordata > Actinopteri > Salmoniformes > Salmonidae > Oncorhynchus > Oncorhynchus kisutch. The sequence continues at coordinate 20,405 of NW_022263740.1, forward strand.
AATCACCCTCAGTCTGGGGCTCCATGCAAGATCTCACCTCGTGGGGCATCAATGATCATGAGGAAGGTGAGGGATCAGCCCAGAACCACACGGCAGGACCTGGTCAATGACCTAAAGAGAGCTGGGACCACAGTCTCAAAGAAAACCATTAGTAACATACTACGCCGTCATGGATTAAAATCCTGCAGCGCACGCAAGGTCTCCCTGCTCAAGCCAGCGCATTTCCAGGCCCATCTGAAGTTTGCCAATGACCAATTGGATGATCCAGAGGAGGAATGGGAGAAGGTCATGTCTGATGAGACACAAATAGAGCTTTTTGGTCTAAACTCCACTCACTGTGTTTGGAGGAAGAAGGATGTGTACAACCCCAAGAACACCATCCCAATCGTGAAGCATGGAGGTGGAAACATCATTCTTTGGGGATGATTTTCTGCAAAGGGGACAGGACGACTGCACCGTATTGAGGGGAAGATGGATGGGGCCATGTATCGTGAGATCTTGGCCAACAACCTCCTTCCCTCAATAAGAGCATTGAAGATGGGTCGTGGCTGGGTCTTCCAGCATGACAACGAATCGAAACACACAGCCAGGGCAACTAAGGAGTGGCTCCGTAAGAAGCATCTCAAGGTCCTGGAGTGGCCTAGCCAGTCTCCAGACCTGAACCCAATAGAAAATCTTTGGAGGGAGCTGAAAGTCCGTATTGCCCAGCGACAGCCCCGAAACCTGAAGGATCTGGAGAAGGTCTGTATGGAGGAGTGGGCCAAAATCCCTGCTGCAGTGTGTGCAAACCTGGTCAAGAACTACAGGAAATGAATGATCTCTGTAATTGCAAACAAAGGTTTCTGTACCAAATATTAAGTTCTGCTTTTCTGATGTATCAAATACTTATGTCATGCAATACAATGCAAATTAATTACTTAAAAATCATACAATGTAATTTTCTGTTTTTTTGTTTTAGATTCCGTCTCTCACAGTTATAAAAAATGACAGACCTCTACATGCTTTGTAAGTAGGAAACACTGCCGATTTTGCAGGTTAATACTTGTTCTCCCCACTGACTATAGTTTAAAATATTACATGACATTTCATAACACGTTTCACAGCACATGAAGTGTTTTCCCTCAGGCCACTACTCTACTATCACATCTCTACAATACAACATCCTGTGGACCTGTGTGTAGAGTGTGTGTCTGTGCCTGTGTGTGTCTCTTCACAGTCCCAGCTGTTCCATAAGGTGTGTTTTTTATCTGTTTTTGAAATCTGATTCTACTGCTTGTATCAGTTACCTGATGTGGAATAGAGTTCCATGTACTCATGACTCTATGTAGTACTGTGCGCCTCCCATAGTCTGTTATTGAGGATTGTGAAGAGACCTCTGGTGACTTGTCTTGTGGGGTATGCTGGGTATCTGAGCTGTGTGCTAGTAGTTTATACAGACACCTCTGTACGTTCAGCATGTCAACACTTCTTACAAAAACAAGTAGTGATGAAGTCGAACTCTCCTCCAGTCTCCGTGAGAGATTGACATGCATATCATTAATGTTAGCTCTCCGTGTACTTTTAAGGGCCAGCCATGCTGCCCTGTTCTGAGACAATTGTCATTTTCCTAGGTCCCTCTTTGTGGCACCTGACAACACTACTGAACAGTAGTCCAGGTGCGACAAAACTAGGGTCTGTAGGACCTGACAACACTACTGAACTGTAGTCCAGGTGCGACAAAACTAGAGTCTGTAGGACCTGCCTTGTTGATAGTGTTGTTAAGAAGGTAGACCAGCGCTTTACTATGGACAGACTTCTCCCCATCTTAGCTACTGTTGTATCAACATGTTTTGACCATGACAGTTTACAACCCAGTGTTACTCCAAGCAGTTTAGTCACCTCAACTTTCCACATCATTTATTACATGATTTAGTTGAGGTTTATTGTTTTAGTGAATAATTTGTCCCACATACAATGCTTTTAGTTTTTTAAATATTTAGGACTGACTTATTCCCTGCCACCCATTCTGAAACTAACCGCAGCTCTTCATTAAGTGTTGCAGTGATTTCACTCTCTGTAGTAGCTGACGTCAATAGTGTTGAGTCATCCAGACAGCTGAATCCCTGATTCTACCTGGGTCGTGTTGTTGAGGCTTCCATTAAAGAACACCCTCTGTGATCTGTTAGACAGGTAGACAGGGGGTATGAAGCCATAACAGATATGTTTTTCCATCAGCAGAATATGATCGATAATGTCAAAAGCCACAAGTCTAACAAAACAGCTCCCACAATCTTTTTATCAATTTCTCTCAGCCATTCATCAAAGATTTGTGTAAGTGCCGTGCTTGTTGAATGCCCTTCCCTATAAGCATGCTGAAAGTCTGTCAGTTTGTTCACAGTAAAATAGCATTGTATCTGGTCAAACACCATTTTTTGGGGCTTTACTATTCTTGGGTAGCGTAATGACTTTACCTTCCCTCCAGGCCTGAGGGCACACACTCTCTAGTAGCCTTATATTGAAGATGTGGCAAATAGGAGTGGCAATATCATCCACTATTATCCTCAGTAATTTTCCATCCAAGTTGTCAGACCCCGGTGGCTTGTCATCGTTGATAGACAACAATCATTTTTTCACCTTTTCCACACTCACTTTACGGAATTCAAAATTACAAATCTTGTCTTTCATAATTTGATCAGTTGTTATACTTGGATGTGTAATGTCAGTATTTGTTACTGGCATATCATGCCTAAATTTGCTAATCTTGCCATTGAAAAAAATCTATATCAGTGGCAATAACAGTGGGTTTTGTGTTGAATGAGCCATCTGATTCCATTTTTGCCCAAAATGTCACTTAAGGTGCTCCAAAACTTTTTACTATCGTTCATTATGTAATTTATCTTTGTTTCATAGTATAGTTTATTTTTATAATTTGTATATATTATATAGTTTAGTCACATGATTTCTCAATTTGCAGTACGTTTGCCCATCGGTTGTGCAGCCAGACTTATTTGACACTCCTTTTGCCTCATCCAACTCAACCATACCATTTTTCAATTCCTCATCAGTCCACAGGGTTTTAACAGTTTTTACAGTCATTTGTCAAAATATACCTCTCTGTTTATCTCAAACATTAACAAGCATTTCAAACATTATCCAGATACTGACTGTTAGCACTTAGTGGTCTATAGCAGCTTCCCACCAGAATGGGCTTTAGGTGAGGCAGATGAACCTGTAGCCATATTACTTCAACAGTATTTAACATGAGATCCTCTCTAAGTTTTACAGGAATGTGGTTCTGATTATAAACAGCAACACCTCCACCTTTGGAATTTCTGTATTTTCTGTAGATGTTATAACCATGTGTTGTTGCCACTATAGCATCAAAGGTATTATCTAAATGAGATTCAGAAATTGTCTGAATATGAATGTCACCTGTTGCTAGCAAATGATTGATTTGTGGGCTATTTTTAGCACTTTTCTGGGATGCTTGATTGTTTTCATTGCTTAGCAGAAGTAGACATGCTCATGTTCTGTATGTTAGTGCAGGGTGAGCTGCACACAGTGGACTTCCTACTAGGGCACACCGCCTCAGTGCGAACACTATAACTCATAGGCACATGATTACTACATACAATAGCTGTAGGATCCACTTTAGATTGTATTGTAGGTTGGAAACAATGTTTTGCTGCACTTCCTCTTATCGCTTACCTCTATCTCATCCCTCTCTTTTCTCCTTTCTTTCTCTTCTCTTTCACTCGCTCTCACTCTCCTTCGATCTGTACGTCTTCTTCATTTTCCTCCATGCCCCGCCCACGACCATCAGCGCCGCCAAGAACAAGCCAATCATAGCAGAGCCGGAGATCCAGGCCAGCCAATCGTTAGAGGGTGTGACGGGCTTCCTGTTGCTGATGTCAGAGGGGCTCATCAAAGCCCTGGAGTCCGCCCACGGACCTGAACAGGCCAATCAGGTGGGTGCATTCACTTATCCAATGAACCTCTTAACCAATACATTCACAACAAGCTTCTTTGATAAAGACCTCGTTCCAAGGAGGACGGTGCTGGTCTTTCCCAATCGGCATAGTTCACCACCACCTCTTACTCTCCTCTTCCCAACTCCAACATCATCTACCCCTGTCTACCTCTCCTCCTCCCTCTCTCCTTCCCTCTCTCCCTACTGATTTCAGTTGATTTCCCCATGAGATGAAACGTTGCATCGTTTTCCCCTCTCCTCCCGCTCCTCTAGGAGATGGTAGCGATGGTAGCAGCAGAACTAGCCCAACAGGGAAGCCTAGAGGCCGTGGCCCAGTCGGTGGTGGAGCGGGTCAAGCGGCTACACCACGATGTCTACGCCAGCGGACGCCAGAGAGCGTCCCACTGCTCCCGTCACGAAGACATGACGCTGCTGATACGCACACTCAACTACACGCTGGCCGACGGCGCGCTCACACCCACACAGGGTAGGTGGGGGGAGACACCCACACAGGGTAGGTGGGGGGGGGACGCACCCACACAGGGTAGGTGGCGGGGAGACACACCCACACAGGGTAGGTGGCGGGGAGACACACCCACACAGGGTAGGTGGCGGGGAGACACACCCACACAGGGTAGGTGGGGGGAGACACACCCACACAGGGTAGGTGGGGGGGAGACACACCCACACAGGGTAGGTGGGGGGAGACACACCCGCACAGGGTAGGTGGGGGGGGGAGACACACCCGCACAGGGTAGGTGGGGGGGAGACACACCCGCACAGGGTAGGTGGGGGGGAGACACACCCACACAGGGTAGGTGGGGGGGAGACACACCCACACAGGGTAGGTGGGGGGGAGACACATCCACACAGGGTAGGTGGGGGGGAGACACACCCACACAGGGTAGGTGGGGGGGAGACACACCCACACAGGGTAGGTGGGGGGGAGACACACCCACACAGGGTGTGTAGGTTGGAAACAATGTTTTGCTGCACTTCCTCTTATCGCTTACCTCTATCTCATCCCTCTCTTTTCTCCTTTCTTTCTCTTCTCTTTCACTCGCTCTCACTCTCCTTCGATCTGTACGTCTTCTTCATTTTCCTCCAGGTGTCCTGCGTTTATATGCAACGCAGGACACGCTAGATAAACTAGTAATATCATCAACCATGTGTAGTTATAACTAGTGATTATGATTGATTGTTTTTTATAAGATAAGTTTAATGCTACCTAGCAACTTACCTTGGCTTCTTACTGCATTCGCGTAACAGGCAGGCTCCTCATGGAGTGCAATGAGAGGCAGGTGGTTAGAGCGTTAGACTAGTTAACTGTTAGGTTGCAAGATTGAATCCCCCGAGCTGACAAGGTGAAAATCTTTCGTTCTGCCCCTGAGCAAGGCAGTTAACCCACCGTTCCTTGGCCGTCATTGAAAATAACAATGTGTTCTTAACTGACTTGCCAAAAAATCTGCCAAATCGGTGTCCAAAACGACCGATTTCCGATTGTTTTGAAAACTTGAAATCGGCCCTAAATAATCGGCCATTCCGATAGGCATTATAGGTTGACCTCTACTGTAGAGATCACCATGGTGAGTTAGACGTCTCTGCCTGATAGAGGCAATAGCCTTCCGTGTAGAGCTTGAACCTGGCCAATGAGAGTCTGAGTTACACCTCAGTTCATATTCTATAAAATGATTCTCATACATTCAAACAGTTTCCAGATGCATTACTGATCATCTGCAGGCAGACCTCAATACCAAATGAACAGGAAAGCTTGAATTCTTCATCTAATTCAGCTCACCCTTTTACTTGTGTTTTACTAGGTTTCTAGGTGGTCGTATCTACCCAGTGTCAGTGCTGCCCCAGCAGCACTATATTACTACTATAATACTAGATGAACTCTGTCTCTCCTCTAGGTGGTCGTATCTACCCAGTGTCAGTGTCCTACTCCAACTGCCCCAGCAGCACTATATTACTACTATAATACTAGATGAACTATGTCTCTCCTCTAGGTGGTCGTATCTACCCAGTGTCAGTGTCCTACTCCAACTGCCCCAGCAGCACTATATTACTACTATAATACTAGATGAACTCTGTCTCTCTGCTGTCTCTCCTCTAGGTGGTCGTATCTACCCAGTGTCGGTGCCCTACTCCAACTGCCCCAGCAGCACCAGTAAGACCAGCGTCACCCTCTCCCTGGTCATGCCCTCTCAGGGGGGTACCCTCACCAACGGGACCAACACAGCCTCTACTCTGGAGGAGGGCACACCCACACACACACCTGGGTAATATATATAATATATGCCATGTATCCATAGCAACTCACCCAAAGCGCGCACACACCGAGCCAATAACACACACACTCACCAACGAGACTAACACCGCTTTCTTTCCCTGGAAGTGGATACAAATGCAGGCATGCTGACACACACACTAGAGATGGGTGATATGGCCAACACATTATATCACAATATTTGTGTGATGTTTGTGAATAGAAGACTGTGTTTTATAAGTAGTGCATGAGCGTGACAACAGATGGAATGAAAGTGATTTGAATGGGCTCCGTTCTGATGGTTGGATACACACTAGGACACGACTGACAGGGAGGTGGTCCAATATGGAGCACTGTCTCAGAATATACACTGCTCAAAAAAATAAAGGGAACACTAAAATAACACATCCTAGATCTGAATGAATGAAATATTCATATTAAATACATTTTTCTTTACATAGTTGAATGTGCTGACAACAAAATCACACAAATCAATGGAAATCAAATTTATCAACCCATGGAGGTCTGGATTTGGAGTCACACTCAAAAATTAAAGTGGAAAACCACACTACAGGCTGATCCAACTTTGATGTAATGTCCTTAAAACAAGTCAAAATGAGGCTCAGTAGTGTGTGTGGCCTTCACATGCCTGTATGACCTCCGTAAAACGCCTGGGCATGCTCCTGATGAGGTGGCGCATGGTCTCCTGAGGGATCTCCTCCCAGACCTGGACTAAAGCATCCGCCAACTCCTGGACAGTCTGTGGTGCAACGTGGCGTTGGTGGATGGAGCGAGACATGATGTCCCAGATGTGCTCAATTGGATTAAGGTCTGGGGAACGGGCGGGCCAGTCCATAGCATCAATGCCTTCCTCTTGCAGGAACTGCTGACACACTCCAGCCACATGAGGTCTAGCATTGTCTTGCATTAGGAGGAACCCAGGGCCAACCGCACCAGCATATGGTCTCACAAGGGGTCTGAGGATCTCATCTCGGTACCTAATGGCAGTCAGGCTACCTCTGGCGAGCACATGGATGGCTGTGCTGGCCCCCCAAAGAAATGCCACCCCACACCATGACTGACCCACCGCCAAACCGGTCATGCTGGAGGATGTTGCAGGCAGCAGAACATTCTCCACGGCGTATCCAGACTGTCACGTCTGTCACATGTGCTCAGTGTGAACCTGCTTTCATCTGTGAAGAGCACAGGGCGCCAGTGGCGAATTTGCCAATCTTGGTGTTCTCTGGCAAATGCCAAACATTCTGCACGGTGTTGGGTTGTAAGCACAACCCCCACCTGTGGACGTCGGGCCCTCATACCACTCTAATGGAGTCTGTTTCTGACCGTTTGAGCAGACACATGCACATTTGTGGCCTGCTGGAGGTCATTTTGCAGTGCTCCTCCTACTCCTCCTTGCACAAAGGCGGAGGTAGCGGTCCTGCTGCTGGGTTGTTGCCCTCCTACGGCCTCCTGATGTACTGGCCTGTCTCCTGGTAGCGCCTCCATGCTCTGGACACTACGCTAACAGACACAGCAAACCTTCTTGCCACATCTCGCATTGATGTGCCATCCTGGATGAGCTGCACTACCTGAGCCACTTGTGTGGGTTGTAGACTCCGTCTCATGCTACCACTAGAGTGAAAGCACCGCCAGCATTCAAAAGTGACCAAAACATCAGCCAGGAAGCATAGGAACTTAGAAGTGGTCTGTGGTCACCACCTGTAGAACCACTCCTTTATTGAGGGTGTCTTGCTAAATGCCTATAATTTCCACATGTTTTCTATTCCATTTGCACAACAGCATGTGAAATTTATTGTCAATCAGTGTTGCTTCCTAAGTGGACAGTTTGATTTCACAGAAGTGTGATTGACTTGGAGTTACATTGTGTTGTTTAAGTGTTCCCTTTATTTTTTTGAGCCGTGTAGTTAGTGTATTGTTAAAATTCATACCGGTATGTGGGTCCATACCATTATACTGTATACTCGATATATCGCCCAGCCCAAACGCATACACACATCCACCAAACTAAACGCACACTTCCACCCTGGCTTGATTTGGACGCCTTCTGCAGGCATGGATGACCTTGTGTTCTTGGCCGTACTCCAACAAGTGTAAACGATGGTTTCATAGCCAGTTCGTTTTAGATTTTCATTTGGGTTTGTTAGGGTCATTTCAGATCAACCGTAGTGTAATTGTTGGCCCGAGCTAAGACCACACGTTGGCTTCTTGTTATTGTGTTGTTCTAAGAGGCATGTGCATGGCCCCTGTTCTGAGTCATTGATTGGTTCATTCCTCCTACCCTTCTTTACTTTGCTGTCTTCTGTCCTTCATTCCTTATTGATTTTCCTTCTCTGAATCTCCTCCTTCTGCTCCCTCGCTTTCCCATCCTCCATCTGTCTATTATTTTCCCTCTTTCTTTTGCTCTTCCCTCCCTCCCTCCCTCCCTCTCTTTCTCCTCACTTCCTTCGTCACCTCTAGCACGCTCCTTCTACCCAGCGCCGTCCGCCGTTCCTCCCTTGACATCCTCCAGTCCATAAATGAGCTCTGTCTCTCCCCTCTTCCCTCTCTTCCCCCTCTCCCCCCTCGCCCACCCGCCCCCCTCCCACCCCGCAGCCAGAGTCCCACCACCACGCTCCATTCCACCAATAACCAGACCACCCAGAGCTCCAGCTCTTCTTCAGGAGACGGAGGCAGCCTCTTCAGGTAGGTAGCTCGGTGGGTTAGAGAAGGGAAGAATCCCAGGCGGGATGGTTTCTAGGAAGATTATGTTCACTAAAATATCCACTGTATGGGACTCTCTCCAGACAGCGTGGCAGCCAGGCGGTGCAGCCAGACGAGACGGGACGGGTCCCTCCCTATGTTGACTTCACCCAGTTCTACCGGCTGTGGGGGTCGGACCACGGAGACTTCCTGGGGACACAGGGGGCCTCAGCTGGGCTGGGGCCTCAGTGATGGAGGGGGACAATATTTGGGCTGAAGAGAGTGAGGAAGGGAGGTATAGGAATGTATTGGAAGGGTTGTGTGATGGATTTTGGTGATGTTGTGGAGATTTCAGGCTGATAAGGCCTCCTTAGACAGAAACAGATTTCTATTTGTTTTACTTTATCACCACTATTCCTTTTCCTACAGCTGATAACGTGTTTATTACACTCCTAAAGGTAATGTTATTGATGGGTCGGGTGGACGACAGGTATGCAGGAAGGAAGGCTGATCTAGCATCAGTTTTTGCTTTAGATAACAATGAATAAGATTATATGGACAGGGGTGACCTGATCCTAGCTCATTGCTCTTACTCTGAAATGCTTGATATGGCCCCAGATCTACCTGAATGGACTGAATTCACCCCCAACACACAGTCAGTGAGTGTATGTTGGCTGGCGTTTAACTCCTGTCACCTGCTCTTTGTCTGTCTGTAAACAGGGGAGGGAGGAGAGGGGGATGAATGATGTGGGGTTATCAGTCTGTCTGTAAACAAGGGAAGGAGGAGAGGGGGGTGAATGATGTGGGGTTATCAGTCTGTCTGTGAACAAGGGAGGGAGGTGGGAAGGGAGATGAATGATGTGGGGTTATCAGTCTGTCTGTAAACAAGGGAAGGAGGAGAGGGGGATGAATGATGTGGGGTTATCAGTCTGTCTGTGAACAAGGGAGGGAGGTGGGAAGGGAGATGAATGATGTGGGGTTATCAGTCTGTCTGTAAACAAGGGAAGGAGGAGAGGGGGATGAATGATGTGGGGTTATCAGTCTGTCTGTGAACAAGGGAAGGAGGAGAGGGGGATGAATGATGTGGGGTTATCAGTCTGTCTGTAAACAAGGGAGGGAGGAGAGGGGGTGAATGATGTGGGGTTATCAGTCTGTCTGAAGGAGGAGAGGGGGGTGAATGATGTGGGGTTATCAGTGCAGGTGACACTATGTAATGAGCTGACAAGTGAAGGGACTCATCTCAGCTGTCTCTTGTTACTGTAGCTCTCCGTTGATCTCTTTCCACCCCACTCCCTCCTACTCTACCTGCCTCTTCACTCTCTTTCCACCCCACTCCCTCCTACTCTCTACCTGCCTCTTCACTCTCTCTCTTTCCACCCCACTCCCTCCTACTCTACCTGCCTCTTCACTCTCTCTCTTTCCACCCCACTCCCTCCTACTCTACCTGCCTCTTCACTCTCTCTCTTTCCACCCCACTCCCTCCTACTCTCTACCTGCCTCCTCACTCTCTCTCTTTCCACCCCACTCCCTCCTACTCTACCTGCCTCTTCACTCTCTCTCTTTCCACCCCACTCCCTCCTACTCTACCTGCCTCTTCACTCTCTCTCTTTCCACCCCACCCCACTCCCTCCTACTCTCTACCTGCCTCTTCACTCTCTCTCTTTCCACCCCACCCCACTCCCTCCTACTCTCTACCTGCCTCTTCACTCTCTTTCTCTCCTCTTTATTCGTATTTGGTCTGGTTGGAGGAGAGATGAGCAGTTGTTTTTGATAGTTATCAAATCATGTATATCTAACGTATGTTTATTTTATGTGTCATTTATATACATTTTATGTACAGTTGAAGTCAGAAGGTTACATACACTTAGGTTGGAGTCATTAAAACTTGTTTTTCAACCACTCCACACATTTCTTGTTAACAAACTATAGTTTTGGCAAGTTGGTTAGGACATCTACTTTGTGCATGACACAAGTCATTTTTCCAACGATTGTTTACAGACAGATTATTTCACTTATAATTCACAGTATCACAATTCCAGTTGGTCAGACGTTTACATACACTAAGTTGATTCTGCCTTTAAACAGCTTGGAAAATTCCAGAAAATGATGTTATAGCTTTAGAAGCTTCTGATAGACTAATTTACATAATTTGAGTCAATTGGAGGTGTACCTGTGGAAGTATTTCAAGGCCTACCTTCAAACTCAGTGCCTCTTTGATTGACATGGGAAAAACTAAAGAAATCAGCCAAGACCTCAAAAGAAAATAATGTAGACCGCCACAAGTCTGGTTCATCCTTGGGAGCAATTTTCAAATGCCTGATGGTACGACGTTCATCTGTACAAACAATAGTACGCAAGTATAAACCCCATGGGACCACGCAGCCGTCATACCGCTCAGGAAGGAGACGTGTTCTGTCTCCTAGAGATGAACGTACTTTGTTGCGAAAAGTGCAAATCAATCCCAGAACAACAGCAAAGGACCTTGTGAAGATGCTGGAGGAAACGGGTACAAAAGTATCTATATCCACAATAAAACAAGTCCTATATTGACATAACCTAAAAGGCAGCTCAGCAAGGAAGAAGCCACTGCTCCAAAACTGCCATAAAAAAAGCCAGACTACGGTTTGCAACTGCAGGCGGGGACAAAGATTGTGCTTTTTGGAGAAACGTTCTCTGGTCTGATGAAACAAAAATAGAACTGTTTGGTCATAATGACCATCGTTATGTTTGGAGGAAAAAATTGGATGCATGCAGGCCGAAGAACACCATCCCAACTGTGAAGCACGGGTTTGGCAACATCATGTTGTGTAGGTGCTTTGCTGCAGGAGGGACTGATGCACTTCACAAAATAGATGGCATCATGAGGTAAGAAAATTATGTGGATATATTGAAGCAATATCTCAAGACATCAGTCAGGAAGTTAAAACTTGGTTGCAATGGGTCTTCCAAATGGACATTGACCCCAAGCATACTTCCAAAGTTGTGGCAAAATGGCTTAAGGACAACAAAGTCAAGGTATTGGAGTGGCCATCACAAAGCCCTGACCTCAATCCCATGGAAGGTTTGTGGGCAGAACTGAAAAGGTGTGTGTGTGAGCAAGGAGGCCTACAAACCTGACAGTTATACCAGCTCTGTCAAGAGGAATGGGCCAAAATTCACCCAACTTATTGTGGGAAGCTTGTGGACGGCTACCTGAAGCATTTGACCCAAGTTAAACAATTTAAAGGCAATGCTGCCAAATACTAATTGAGTGTATGTAAACTTCTGACCAACTGGGAATGTGATGAAAGAAATAAAAGCTGAGAAATCATTATCTCTACTATTATTCTGGCATTTCACATTCTTATAATAAAGCGGTGATCCTAACTGACCTGAGACAGGTAATTTTTACGAGGATTAAATGTCAGGAATTGTGAAAAACTGAATTTAAATGTATTTGGCTAAGGTGTATAAACTTCTGACTTCAACTGTATATGTCAAGGTTAGGGTCAATACCATTTCAATTCCAGTCATTTCAGAAAGTGAACAAATTCCAAATTTCCCTCATTGAAAAGTATTGGAATTGAAATGTCAGTGTACTTCATTGACGTGGACATTGATTAAGGCAGCACCCTGCACCTCTGATTCAGAGGGGTTTGATGAAATACATACAGGAGACACATTTCAGTTGAATGCATTGTGTTGTGCAACTGACTAGGTATCTCTTTTCCCTTCCTGAATTGAAAGGGAATTGACCCTGCAGCTTTATCTATGTTTATGAAGCGTTATGTTTATGAAGCTTTATCTATGTTTATGAAGCGTTATCTATGTTTATGAAGCATTATCTATGTTTATGAAGCTTTATCTATGTTTATGAAGCTTTATGTTTATGAAGCTTTATGTTTATGAAGCTTTATGTTTATGAAGCTTTATGTTTATGAAGCTTTATGTTATGAAGCTTTATGTTTATGAAGCTTTATGTTTATGAAGCTTTATGTTTATGAAGCTTTATGTTTATGAAGCTTTATCTATGTTTATGAAGCTTTATGTATATGAATGCTTTTTACATTTGCTATGTATGTTTTGTCTCCTTGGAGATCGGCTGCATTGAGAAATTAAATGATTGAAATGTGTGACTTCTGCGATGTCGTCTTGATGTTTTGACTTCCAAAACCTTCAACTACGGCCTCTTTGACATTGTCATGTTAGTGATTTTGGGGCGGCAGGTAGCCTAGTGGTTAGAGCGTTGTGCCAGTAACCGAAAGGTTGCTAGGTCAAATCCCTGAGCTGACAAGGTAAAAATCTGTTGTTCTGCCCCTGAACAAGGCAGTTTTCTAGGCTGTCATTGAAAATAAGAATTTATTCTTAACTGACTTGCCTAGATAAACAAAAGTTAAATAAAAAAATATTTAGCAGACGCTCTTCAACCTTCAACCACGGCCTCTTTTGGCACGTTAATCATTTAGCAGATGCTCTTCAACGCTCTTATCCAGAGCCACTTGCAGTAGGAGTGATACATGACTTAATAGCCAACTAGGTGATCAAAGTTTAGTATTACATTGATTTCATTGGGCAGAATCTGACTGGGGAAACTAAGTACCTCTGAGGAAGAGAGAGAAAGGAGAAAAGATAGACTGGCTAACTTGTCTTTTAGAGGGAAAAAAGGAAGGAAAGAAATATTGACAATCCTTCATTCAGCAGACCACCTTTCAACAAGCAGGTAAACTGACGTGTGTGCCTTGAGCTACAGCCCCATTCAGTGTCAGATTTAGTAAGTCCTCAAACTTTACACACAACTCTTCTTTGTCAACCCTCTTTAAATAAGTAGCTTAAGGCATATGTCTGTATGTCCCAAATAGCACCCTATTCCCGATATAGTGCACTACTTTAAAAAAAACTCAGTGCACTATAAAGGCAATAGGGTGCCATTTGGAACACTAATTTAGAGCACAGTAGTGACAATGTTATGATGAAAGCGAGTTGAGGAATGGAACATTCAATGTCAGTTATTTCTCTGGAACAATATATATATATATTTGTTTTGAATCAATTCTTCATGAAGGTAGGGGCTGTAGTGTCCGGTGCAGAGTTGAGATTTCCGCGCTCGATTGTTGATTAGATGTATGAATAATTATTTAATCTATTGCTTACAATAAAAGCCATCGGGATTGATCGATCAGCAAGTTTATAGTCTATAAACATCCCAAACAAAGGAATCATTATAATGTATATATCACCATAGTCTAAAGATGTAGAAAGGAGCGTTTTTATTTTTCCCCCAGAAATATATTGGTTGTCTTTAGCTTTATTTCTGAGGCGTTAAAAGTGTGAGTAATATATGTCCTCGTTCCACAGACAGAGCTCTTTATCCCTCGGGAGTTGCTGTAACCCCTCCCCCCATGAATTCAGTTCTGAGATTCAGACCCATCTCAAGGGAAACAAGCTCTCTCTTTCTCTTTATACAGCAAAATAGGCTATTATTTTACAATGTCCTGACTCCGTCATCGGTCACGGTCTAATTTGCAATGCCGTTGTGGATTCAAGACATGAATTTAAACATAGTTAAAACCCTCAAAACAGGCTGACTGCAAAGACAATTCCACCATTATATTGTAGGCCTATTGTATTAAAACGGATATGGTGGATACTACGAGGGCGTTCCTTGCTACGGGGGGGGGGGGGGGGGGGGTCGTCGTCAGTGAAACAAGATGTGTGTTTACATTGTAACGGTACCATTATTTTATACCGCTACATTGGCGCAGAGAGAAGGAGTGTGTTGGCCTGATGTGCGTCAAAACATCGTATCACGACAGTGGAGGAGTGACACATTTTGAAAACCTACATTATGGCGCTCCGCCATCGCTCTGTCTACAATTTCGCCTTTATTTCGCCCCACGAGCACCCCTTGTCGTCCACTCAATTCAAAGTGCTTTACCTGCCTGGGATACATATGTTTACATTGCCAAAGCAAGCAAAATATACAATAAATATATTTCCCTTTCTCTCTTTCACCCGCTCGCTCCTGTGATAAGCAAACCCAAGCACGGGGAGGAGCTGCCGTCTCGTGCGGCCCCCATCCCCTTTCTCCCCTGCTACTAATTTCACCCACCAGAGAGAGAGAAATGAAAAGTAAGGAAACGGGGGGAAAGAGAGACGGGTGTGTTGCCTGTCCTCTTCATATGAGCGGAAAGGCGTCATATTCGGTGCAGCTCGAGCGCTGTTGTTGGCCGGGGCTCACACGAGAGAGAGAGAGAGAGAGAGAGAGAGAGAGAGAGAAGGAAGAGGGGCTGCTTTACAGATAACGGAACAGTGAAAGGAGAAAGCGCTAGCGACGAGTCAAAACGTCAAAATCGGTGTAAAACCGGGTAAGACAACAGCGCGCGTCCAGTTTCCCTCATCACTTCGATTCGAGCCAACTGGGATCGGGATGGATATATCTTCTTCTGCACCATTTGTCAGATCTCCGGCTAGAGAGGACCGTGCCTCACGCGCAGCAGCAGCACCCCCACCACCGAAATCGTTTTTTCTTCTCGGATGCTCCCATTAGATACAGAACAACGGTAGATATCGATTAGTGGCTAGTATTCGAATGCGGCGCGCACTGCCCGGGATAACGGTAGATTGAACCTGCTGGCTGCCATCGACTGAACAAACGGAGACGTACCAACGGTACCACGGGATTCGTGGTCGTTCAGCTATCTTAGGCACTGCAGCCTAGCAGGCAGCCCCCTTCGTCGCAAGATACGGAGAAACCGTAGGATACTAGCCTACACTCGCTCCCTGATGCAAAACACCGCCGCAGCGCAGCGTCGAGAAACTATGCAGCTGTTTGATAAGATACATATGTAACGGGGGAATTACGGGAGACCCTGGCCGGGTTCTCTGTCTGATCTGCGCACCCAGGCTGATAACGGAGGCTCCGATTACGGGATTGGAATGGCATAGATTGCTTTTTTTCAACACGGTGACCGACGAACAGAACGGATACATATCTGACATGACTATCTGCATCTAGAGACCTCAAACACAGGCGATGGGTAAGGAAAGACTTTCCCTTTCTTGTGGGGAAATGTAGAGGGGAATATCGGCCAGTGACGTGCATTTTCAAAGACCCCTGGTCTGTCATAAGGCACTTGTATGACTGCAATGTAGATGGGTGTCTGTATGGGTGTGTTGGTTCTTTCAAGACAACTGGGAACTTTGAAAAATAGGTTAAACCGTGACGTCAGTTATCTTTTGGTCAATTCTGAGTTGGATGACCGTTCAAAACGAGTCGTAGCTCGTTTTTTTCCCGAGTTCCCAGATGTCTGGAACGCACTTGAGTCGGAAGACGAAGATATCCGAGTTCCCAGTTGTTTTGAACGCGGCATGTGTAGCCTATGTGTAGGCCTAGTTGGGGGTAAGGCCAATGTATAGGGACTTGATATTGGTGATGAATTTGATGATGAATATTGTTATAATAATCTATTAGCCTGTGGTTTTAGCAACCACAAACCAAATATGTACGATCCGAATGCAAGCTGGTTCAGAATTATATTCTCTGTCCATTCCCGCAAAAAAACATTCGCGTGCGATTATGATCTTCAATATTAGGTGACGTTCCAGAATCCGTGATTCTTTACTTCTTGAGAGCTGACATGACAAGTAGACAAGACAGACTTATCCCGAGAGAGGCCTATTCGTTTTTGTTTTCGGTTGTTATCGTGTCTGCAGATGCAGAATTACATTCACTTCACTTGCTACAGTGGAGTTGCAGTGTTACATTCTGCAGTGATAGAAACATCCAATTCAGACCATGTTGTTTGGTTTATACACTCTTACAACAAAAAACATGTTATCCAGAACCTTAGAGGGTTATTCGGTTGTCCCCATTTTGAATAACCCTTTTTGGGTCCATGTAAAACCATTTTGGGTTTGATGTAGAAAACTTTCTACAGAGGCTTCTACATGGAACCAAAAAGGGTTCTACCTGGACCCCAAAAGGGTTCTACCGGAACCAAAAAGGGTTCTACCTGGACCCCAAAAGGGTTCTACCGGAACCAAAAAGGTTCTCCTATGGGGACAGGAGAAGAACCCTTTTGGAAGCCCTTTTCTCTAAAAGTGTTGGCCTGTGCAGTGAATGCAGATGTAGGGCCTAGAGACTAACAGACTGTCAAGTCCCATTATAACAGCCTACCTGAACCAGCAGTAGTAAAGGGCTTCAGCAGTTGTCCCTTCAGATATAGCATATATAGCATTTTACTCACCAACCCTGACCTTTACCATTATGAGACTAATCATAATTATCCATTAAAACCTTGTATACACACATTTTACAAGCATTTCGCTACACCCACAATAACATCTGCAAAATATGTGTATGTGACCAAAAACATTTGATTTGATCGTTAGAGAGAGAGAGAGAGAGAGAGAGAGAGAGAGAGATAGAAAAGACAGTTACAGACATACACAATTTGGTAGGCATGCCTAAGGCCTTGTTGTTTCTTCATATTGCTAGAGGGATGTCTTAAGGATGGAGTGATGATTGGTTGATCCATCTCCATTTACTCTGCGGCTAGCCCGGGAGTTGTGAGTTAGTGGTCGGAATGGGTGTGTGGGTGTGTTCACTGGGTGTGTGGGTATGTGTGTGTGTGTCGCTGTATGTGGGTTGCACTTGCTCATGTGAAACAACTCGCAAAATCATTTCTCAAGGGGTGTATCTTAATAGTCTATTGCAGCCTCCTCATCTTCATCTGAACTCAAGATGATGGCTGTGTTCCTCGTTCAAGCTAACATGACTGGGTCTGTGAATACGTCAGTTAAGGTGAAGGAAATGAGACAAGGAGAGGAAGTAAACCAAGACTATAGAGATGCACCCCTTGGGAACGGTTCCCTGACTGAGGCTGGGGTATCTGAAGAATCCAAATCAGTTGTGAGTTATGTGTTGTGAATTAGTGGTCGCTGGGTGGTGTGTGTGTGTGTGTCTGTGGGTCTCAGTGGGTCTGTGTGTGTGCTGCACATCTGGAAATTATGTGGAAATTGAGCAAGTTGAGGTGACTAAACTGCTTGGAGTAACCCTGGATTGTAAAACTGTCATGGTAAAAACATATTGATTCAACAGTAGCTGGTGCAGACAGATAGGACAGCCCTGCTTCTAGCTCCTAGGCAACTTCTCAGTATTTCGTTTTTTATACGTTATTTCTTACAATATTAGCCCAGAATTGTTTTGTGTTATTACATAGAGCCGGGAATAACTTTTGGATATCAGAGCGGCGGTAACTCACCAGCATTACGACCAGGAATACTACTTTCCCGAATTGGAGGATCCTTTGTTCGTAACACCCAGGGCAATTGAACTGATTCCAGAGGCTGATCCAAAAGGCTGATCCAAAACACAAGCAAAACGTCAGAGACAGAGACAGAGTGGAGTCGCAATTAAACGTCTCAGACATGAGAAGTGTGTCTACAGATAATCATGGACAACAAAGGATAACACAGTTCCACCGACGCTGCACCAAGGACTGTGGGCTCTCCTTCTCTGTGGCTGACGCTGCACCAAGGACTGTGGGCTCTCCTTCTCTGTGGCTGACGCTGCACCAAGGACTGTGGGCTCTCCTTCTCTGTGGCTGACGCTGCACCAAGGACTGTGGGCTCTCCTTCTCTGTGGCTGACGCTGCACCAAGGACTGTGGGCTCTCCTTCTCTGTGGCTGACGCTGCACCAAGGACTGTGGGCTCTCCTTCTCTGTGGCTGATGCTGCACCAAGGACTGTGGGCTCTCCTTCTCTGTGGCTGACGCTGCACCAAGGACTGTGGGCTCTCCTTCTCTGTGGCTGACGCTGCACCAAGGACTGTGGGCTCTCCTTCTCTGTGGCTGACGCTGCACCAAGGACTGTGGGCTCTCCTTCTCTGTGGCTGACGCTGCACCAAGGACTGTGGGCTCTCCTTCTCTGTGGCTGATGCTGCACCAAGGACTGTGGGCTCTCCTTCTCTGTGGCTGACGCTGCACCAAGGACTGTGGGCTCTCCTTCTCTGTGGCTGACATTTAAGCATGTTAACCCTCAAAAGACTGCCGGCCCAGACGGCATCCCTAGCAGCATCCTTAGAGCACAGACCAGCTGGCTAGAGTGTTTATGGACATATTCAATCTCCCTCTATCCCAGTCTGCTGTCCCCACGTGCTTCAAGATGTCCACCATTGTTCCTGTACCCAAGAAATCAAAGGTAACTGAACTAAATGACTATCGGCCCATAGCACTCACTTCTGTCATCATGAAGTGCTTTTAGAGACTAGTCAAGGATCATACCTTACCTGACACCCTAGACCCACTTCAATTTGCTTACTGCCCCAATAGATCCACGGACGATGCAATCGTGGACAAGAGAAATATCTATGTAAGAATACTGTTAATTGACTATAGCTCAGCATTCAACACCATAGTACCCTCCAAGCTCATCGTTAAGCTCAGGGCCCTGGGTCTGAACCCTGCCCTGTGCAACTGGGTCCTGGACTTCCTGACGGACCACCCCCAGGTGGTGAAGGTAAGAAACAATACCTCCACTTGGCTGATCCTCAACACAGGGGCCCCACAAGGGTGCATGCTCAGCCCCCTCCTGTACTCCCTGTTCACCCATGTCTGCGTGGCCACGCACGCCTCCAACTCAATCATGAAGTTTGCAGATGACACAACAGTAGTAGGCCTGATTACCAACAATGATGAGACAGCCTACATGGAGGAGGTAAGGGCCCTGGGAGTGTGGTGCCAGGAAAACCATCACAAACTTTTACAAATGCACAATTGAGAGCATCCTGTCGGGCTGTATCACCACCTGGTACGACAACTGCACCGCCCGCAACCGCAGGGCTCTCCAGAGGGTGGTGCGGTCTACCCAACGCTTCACCGGGGGCAAACTACCTGCCCTCCAGGACACCTACAGGCTGCTGCCCTATATACATAGACTTGAAATCCATGCCCACTTTAATAATGGAACACTGGTCACTTTAATAATGGAACACTGGTCACTTTAATAATGTTTACATATTTTGCATTACTCATCTCATATGTATATAATGTATTGTACTCTATTGTACTGTATCTTAGTCTATGCCGCTCTGACATTGCTCGTCCACATATTTATATATTCTTAATTCCATTCCTTTACTTTGGATTTGTGTGTTGTATGTATTGTTGTGAAATTGTTAGATATTACTGCACTGTTGGAGCTAGAAACACAAACGTTAAAGCTAAACCTGCAATAACATCTGATAAACACGTGTATGTGACCAATAACATCTGATAAACACATGTATGTGACCAATAACATCTGATAAACACATGTATGTGACCAATAACATCTGATAAACACATGTATGTGACCAATAACATCTGCTAAACACGTGTATGTGACCAACAAGATTTGATTAGATTGAAGATGGAGAGAAGTCTGTCCATAATAAAGCACTGCTCTGCCTTATCAGCACTACCAACAAGGCAGGTCCTACAGACTAGTTTTGTCTCACTTGGACAACTGTTCAGCCGTGTGGTCAGGTGCCACAAAGAGGGCAGTCTATTCCACATCAAGTAACTGATGCAAGCAGTAAAATTACATTTAAACAGATCAAATACACCTTATGGAACAGTGTGGACTGTGAAGCAACACTAACATAGGCACAGACACATGAATACACACACAGGATAACATACGCACTGTACACACACGTACACATGGATTATGTGTTGTAGATATGTGGTAGTGGAGAAGGCTCCTGAGGGAACACACTTAGTGTGTTGTGAATGTATTGTAATGTTTGACATTGTTTTTTTAATATATATTTTTTTACCTTTATTTAACTAGGCAAGTCAGTTAAGAACATATTCTGATTCACAATGACGGCCTACCAAAATGCAAAAGGCCTCCTGTAGGGATGGGGGGGCCTGGGATTTAAAATAATAAATAAACACAATATAAATATAGGACAAAACACACATCACGACAAGAGAGACAACACTACGTAAAGAGAGACCTAAGAAAACAACATAGCAAGGTAGCAACACATGACAACACAGCATGGTAGCAACACAACATAACAACAACATGGTAGCAACACAATATAACAACAGCATGGTAGCAACACAACATAACAACAACATGGTAGCAACACAACATAACAACATGGTAGCAACACAACATAACAACACCATGGTAGCAACACATGACAACACAGCATGGTAGCAACACAACATAACAACATGGTAGCAACACAACATAACAACAACATGGTAGCAACACAACATAACAACAACATGGTAGCAACACATGACAACACAGCATGGTAGCAACACAACATAACAACAACATGGTAGCAACACAACATAACAACAGCATGGTAGCAACACAACATAACAACATGGTAGCAACACAACATAACAACAACATGGTAGCAACACATGACAACACAGCATGGTAGCAACACAACATAACAACAACATGGTAGCAACACAACATAACAACAACATGGTAGCAACACAACATAACAACAACATGGTAGCAACACAACATAACAACAGCATGGTAGCAACACAACATAACAACAACATGGTAGCAACACAACATAACAACAACATGGTAGCAACACAACATAACAACAGCATGGTAGCAACACAACATAACAACAGCATGGTAGCAACACAACATAACAACAACATGGTAGCAACACAACATGGTAACAGCACAAAACATGGTACAAACATTATTGGGCACAGTCCATGATTGAATCTTTGAATGAAAAGATTGAGATATAACTGTCCAGTTTGAGTGTTTGTTGCAGCTCGTTCCAGTCGCTAGCTGCAGCGAACTGAAAAGAGGAGCGACCCAGGGATGTGTGTGCTTTTGGGACCTTTAACAGAATGTGACTGGCCGAACAGGTGTTGTATGTGGAGGATGAGGGCTGCAGTAGATATCTCAGAAAGGGGGGAGTAAGAGGGGGGCCTAAGAGGGTTTATAAATAAACATCAACCAGTGTGTCTTGCGACGGGTATACAGAGATGACCAGTTTACAGAGGAGTATAGAGTGCAGTGATGTGTCCTATAAGGAGCATTGGTGGCAAATCTGATGGCCAAATGGTAAAGATCATCTAGCCGCTCAAGAGCACCCTTACCTACCGATCTATAAATTATGTCTCCGTAATCTAGCATGGGTAGGATGGTCATCTAAATCAGGGTTAGTTTGGCAGCTGGGGTGAAGGAGGAGCGATTACGATAGAGGAAACCAAGTCTAGATTTAACTTTAGCCTGCAGCTTTGATATGTGCTCAGAGAAGGACAGCACTTGTATGAGGTGACTACCTCAAACTCTAAACCCTCAGAGGTAGTAATAACACCTGTAGGAAGAGGGGCATTCTTCTTATCAAACTACATGATCTTTGTTTTGGAGGTGTTCAGAACAAGGTTAAGGGTAGAGAAAGCTTCTTGGACACTAATAAAGCTTTGTTGTAGACCATTTAACACACAATCCGGGGAGGGGCCAACTGAGTATAAGACTTTATCATCTGCATATAAATGGATGAGAGAGCTTCCTGAGCTATGTTGTTGATGTAAATTGAGAAGAGCGTGGGGCCTAGGATTGAGCCTTGGGGTACTCCCTTGGTGACAGGCAGTGGCTGAGACAGCAGGTTTTCTGACTTTATACACTGCACTCTTTGACAGAAGTAGTTAGCAAACCAGGCCAAAGACCCCTCAGCGATACCAATACTTCTTAACTGGCCCACAAGAATGGAATGGTCTGTCGCAGGTATCCCCAAACTGCCATCGGGGGTACTCCAAATAAAAATGCGATTCACATTTACATTTTGTTTTTCACTCTTGAGCAGAAATTTACAAACAAAACATGCCAATTTGAAAAATATGCCACAGGAGTTTTTTGAGCGAGAATTAAGACAACTTTTGAGTAGTAAGAAATGTATTAAAGCAACAGATACAATGAATAATAATGGTCTAGAAACGTTTTATATGGTGAGTTACCGAGTGGCTAGGACGGACCAGCCCTATACTATGGTGAGTTACCGAGTGGCTAGGACGGACCAGCCCTATACTATGGTGAGTTACCGAGTGGCTAGGACGGACCAGCCCTATACTATGGTGAGTTACCGAGTGGCTAGGACGGACCAGCCCTATACTATGGTGAGTTACCGAGTGGCTAGGACGGACCAGCCCTATACTATGGTGAGTTACCGAGTGGCTAGGACGGACCAGCCCTATACTATGGTGAGTTACCGAGTGGCTAGGACGGACCAGCCCTATACTATGGTGAGTTACCGAGTGGCTAGGACGGACCAGCCCTATACTATGGTGAGTTACCGAGTGGCTAGGACAGACAAGCCCTATACTATGGTGAGTTACCGAGTGGCTAGGACGGACCAGCCCTATACTATGGTGAGTTACCGAGTGGCTAGGACGACAAGCCCTATACTATGGTGAGTTACCGAGTGGCTAGGACGGACCAGCCCTATACTATGTGAGTTACAGAGTGGCTAGGACGGACCAGCCCTATACTATGGTGAGTTACAGAGTGGCTAGGACAGACAAGCCCTATACTATGGTGAGTACAGAGTGGCTAGGACGACCAAGCCCTATACTATGGTGAGTTACAGAGTGGCTAGGACGACCAGCCCCTATACTGCTGGTTGAGTTACAGAGTGGCTAGGACGGACCAGCCCTATACTATGGTGAGTTACCGAGTGGCTAGGACAGACAAGCCCTATACTATGGTGAGTTACAGAGTGGCTTAGGACGGACAGCCTATACTATGTGAGTTACCGAGTGGCTAGGACAGACCAGCCCTATACTATGGTGAGTTACCGAGTGGCTAGGACAGACAAGCCCTATACTATGGTGAGTTACCGAGTGGCTAGGACAGACAAGCCCTATACTATGGTGAGTTACCGAGTGGCTAGGACAGACAAGCCCTATACTATGGAG
>NW_022263741.1:0-44260 GCF_002021735.2 Oncorhynchus kisutch
GGAGGGCACCAAGGTCCTAATGGGTACAGGACAAATTATGATGATACTCCCTCATAAGGCGTTTCCACAAACTTGAGTCGTGGCACAGCCGAAATAGACAAATTATGTGGCGTATTGACGAAACTCAACTTAATGAATTGCTATTCCTATAAGATCTCTAACAGACAAGAGCTCTATTCCTATCAGATCTCTAACAGACAAGAGCTCTATTCCTATAAATATTTAACAGACAAGAGCTCTATTCCTCACCTTGCCCAGGAGGGAGTCCAGGTCTGCAGTGCCTCTAAAGGATGTGGCTGTGGGACTCTGGGAGAGAGAGGTCACAGTCTGGTCCAGGTCAGCGTCGGGTGTGGTCACGGTCTTGGCCAGGCCATCCACGGCTGCCTTCAGTTCATAGAGCCTGCGCATAATCTTATCCTGACGTACCTCCAGGTCTCTGAACGCAGGGTCCACCACCTCTGTCCCATTCTACGGGGGTGGAGAGCTATGGTTAACACATATATAGTACATTAAGACAAACACTTGATTTTATGCTGACGCAGCTCCAAAGCCTGTACTGCAGGGTCCACCTGTCTGACAAAAAGAGAAAGTAAACACACCCTGCCACAAACAAACACACCCATGCTGCCCTCAGGCCCTGTGAAGGAAATGTGTTAAACACAATACACACACATTACATGATCCTTCATGTTAAGCCCAATGTTCCCTCCAAGCTGCAGGCACGACACTCCCCCGGGACTGCCGCTAGATTGAACTTCTCAACTTTCTAGAGTTTTCCCTGTTAGTTAACACTATCAACGTTTCCCTTTACTGTGGCGATTGTCATCGAATCAACACAATATTAGCAACTTTCAGTGCAACAATTGGCTAGGGCCTTTGTCACACTGAGGGACTATGTAGTCAGGCAGATAATTGTTTGAGGGGGAACTGAATACTGAGGGAGGTGAAGGGATTGATTGCCAAGAAAGAATTTCCTGAGGAAATCTTTAGGTGAGCTGTCAACAAAACACCAAACATGAAAACAGAAATGTGTCATTGACTCATTCTTATAAAGTAGCTAGTCATTTTTGAGAAGGATGAATTCAGAGCCATTCCTATAGCCAGCTAGCAACATTATAATATTAGGCTCGGCTATGGCTGAATCCATTAGCCTACATACCATCACATAGAAAAAGGCTACTAGAAAGGACAGCACGTCTATATAACCTAGTTGTTCATTATACTGTATAATGACATGTTTTTGTTGCTGTCTCGCTAACGTTAAGTAGCTACAGTAGTAAATTACTGGCAGTCAGTTTACAACCCACCCATATCATCCATTCAGTCTAGGCACACAAAATGTCTGACTTGGGCCAATCATATGCTGGCTGCTAAAATCTAACTAACTCTGTAGAGGAAAATATACGTTCGGAGTAGTGTACTGGTAACGTCCTGTCACAATTCTGGGGGGCACAACCAAAACATCTAGCTACAGTAGTTAACTCAAATTACGTTAGTCAGCCACACATCATTGCATCAGCCGAATAGGAGATTGGTAGGGTTGAAGCTAGGCTAACGTTAGCTAATTTCTGGCAAATGATCTAACTGTTGTTGTTGTGGGGCTATGTAACGTTAGCTCATTTTGACGGCAAAATGTCACCTTTATTAGCTGGTTTGTTAATTCATGACATTAGTGAGATTAGCTTGTCCATTTATGGTCGGATTTCAAATAACGTTAGTTACCTGAAGCGCATGTTCCGAGCAGCCACTTGCACTTCTCTGCGCGTGGATATTCGGCAACTTGTACATGCAGGTTGGCAAATCAGTCTTTATGTCATCCCCAAAGACGGGCTTTACCTGGTACATGGGCATATTGTTGGGTGGTTAGTGCCTCCAAAAGAACCAATAACAACGATATTCCAGCAACAGCTGACTTCTGGGACGTTACTTATCAGACCGCTGCAGCTACGTGCAGCCTGCGACCGAAAGGAAGGATGCCCGACTCAGTGTCTTACGTCACATCCGGTGAAAGTGATTCGCTCAGAGAGGAGTTATGTTAGTTGTTACCGACATCTTTGATTTGATAAGGTCCATCCGGACCAGGTATGATTTTGTGTGTGTAAAGAAAACTTTCTCCCTATGCAGCTAATGACTAGTCCTGGTCTAATATGCTGTAGCTTCTGCAGTTATTGCTTAATATCAGCAATGGTGGCGACGCGTCATTCAGGGCAGGTGGGAAGACAACCAGTTTAGCTTAAAAAAAATTATATAATAATATATATTAAAGTCCCCGAGCTTTTCATATGAAGAGAAATTATAGATAAAAACGTATTGGTGCTCATCGGCCATTCAACATAAACATTACACAGCAAGTTGGAAATCGGAAATTCAACAATAAGTGCTAAGGGGATCACTGGCGCCGGAGGAGATGGCTGCCGTTTTATGGGCTCCTAACAAATTGTGCTATTGTGTGTGTTTTTTCACGTTATTTGTAACTTATTCTGTACATAATGTTTCTGGCACCATCTATTATAACCGAGAAGAGCTTCTGGATATCAGGACAGTGATTACTCACCTCGTACTGGACAAAGATTTTTTTCTTTGACGAGTCGGACGTGAAGGATTTACTTCAGACTCCCGACAAGGACCAAATCCCCGTCATTCTCATGAAGAAGAGACGGAGATATTGAGGATGTTGGTCGGGGTGCCTTGTAAGGATCCGCCTCTACCATCAGTCTTTTTAGCCAACGTGCAATCATTTCATAATAAAATAGATGATATCCAATCAAGACTATCTTACCTCCGGGACATTAAAAACTGTAGTATCTTATGTTTCACCACGTCGTAGTTGAACGACTACATGGATAACATACAACTGGCTGGGTTTTCGGTGCATTAGCAAGATAGAACAGCTGCCTCCGGTAAGACAAGGGGTGGCGGTCTGTGTCTATTTGTAAATAACAACTGGTGTACGAAATCTAATATTAAGGAAGTCTCAAGGTTTTGCTCGCCTGAGGTAGAGTATCTCATGATAAGCAGTAGACCACACTATTTACCAAGAGTTTTCATCTGTATTTTTCGTAGCTGTCTATTTACCAGCACAAACCGATGCTGGCGTTAAGACCACAGTCAACGAGCTGTATAAGGCCATAAGCAAATAAGAAAAAGCTCATCCAGAGGCGGCGCTCCTAGTAGCTCGGGGACTTTAATGCAGGGAATCTTAAATCCATTTTACCTCATTTCTACCAGCATGTTACATGTGCAACCAGAGGAAAAAACTCTAGACCACCTTTACTCTACATACAGAGACTGTATGACCACCTGATTCCTGCTCACAAGCAAAAACTAAAGCAGGTAGTACCAGTGACTCACTCAATCGTAAATGTTTAGATGACGCATGTGCTAAGCTACCGGACTGTTTTGCTAGCACAGACTGGAATATGTTCCGGGATTCTTCCGAAGGCATTGAGGAGGACACCACATCGGTCACTGGTTTCATCAATTAATTTTTTTATTCAAACTTTATTTAACTAGGCAAGTCAGTTAAGAACAAATTCTTATTTACATTGACGGCCTACCGGGGAACAGTGGGTTGACTGCCTTATTCAGGGGCAGAACGACAGATTTTTACCTTGTCAGCTCGGGGATTCAATCAGCTTGGGTTACTGGCCCAATGCTCTAACCACTAGGCTACCTGCCGCCCCCTGCTGCCCCATCAATAAGTGCATTGATGACATCGTCCTCACAGTGACCGCACCTACATACCCCAAACAGAAGCCATGGATTACAGGCAACATCCGCACTGAGCTAAAGGGTAGACCTTCTGCTTTCAAGGAGCAGGACTCTAACCCGGACGCTTATAAGAAATCCCACTATGACCTCAGATGAACCATCAAACAGGCAAGCGTCAATACAGGATTAAGATTGGATCGTACTACACTGACTCCGACGCTTATCGAATGTGGCAGGGCTTGCAAACTATTACGGACTATAAAGGGAAGCACAGCCGCGAGCTGACCAGTGACACGAGCCTACCAGACAAGCTAAATTACTTCTATGCTCGATTCGAGGTAAGCAAAACTGAGGCATGCATGAGAGCATCAGCTGTTCCGGACGACTGTGTGATCACGCTCTCTGTTGCCGATGTGAGTAAGACCTTTAAACAGGTCAACATTCACAAGGCCGCAGGGCCAGACGGATTGCCAGGATGTGTACTCCGAGCATGCGCTGACCAACTGGCAAATGTCTTCACTGACATTTTCAACCTGTCCCTAAATGAGTCTGTAATAGCAACATGTTTCAAGCAGACCACCATAGTCCCTGTGCCCAAGAACACCAGGGTAACCTGCCTAAATGACTACCGACCCATAGCAATCACATCTGTAGCCATGAAGTGCTTTGAAAGGCTGGTCATGGCTCACATCAACACCATTATCCCAGAAACTCACTCCTATTTAACACCATTATCCCAGAAACCCACTCCTATTTTAATTCTGCGCCAACAGATCCACAGAGGATGCCATCTCTATTGCACTCCACACTGCCCTTTCCCACCTGATCCTCAACACTGGGGCCCCTCAGGGGTGCGTGCTATGTCCCCTCCTGTACTCCCTGTTCACCCATGACTGCATGGCAAAGCATGACTCCTACACCATCATTAAGTTTGCCAACAACACAATAGTGGTAGTCCTGATCACAGGCAACGATGAGACAGCCAATAGGGAGGAGGTCAGAGACCTGGCATTGTGGTGCCAGGTAAACAACATCTCACTCAAAGTGATCAAGACAAAGAAGATGATTGTGGACTACAGGAAAAGGAGGACCGAGCACGCCCCCATTCTCATCGACGGGCTGTAGTGGAGCAGGTTGAGAGCTTCAAGTTCTTTGTGTCCACATAACCAACAAACTATCATGGACCAAACACACCAAGACAGTTGTGAAGAGGGCACGACAACACCATTTCCCCCCCCCGGTTGACTGAAAAAATGTGGTCCTCAGATCCTCAAAAAGTTCTACAGCTGCACCATTGAAATAAATCCTGACAGGCCACCCTTGTCATAGAACGTTCTTTCTGCTACTGCACGGCAAGCTGTTCCGGAGCGCCAAGTCTAGGTCCAAAAGGCTTCATATCAGCTTCTACCCCCAAGCCATGAGACTCCTGAACAGCTAATCAAATGGCTATCCAGACTATTTGCATTGCATGTTTTTTTAAAGGCAGTAAATGAGGCTGAATGAACTGTTTCGCTGCCAGACAAGGCTCCGCTGATGTTGTGGTGGTAAGGATTCACTCCATGGTGCTGAAAACAAAGCTCTGCTGTTGGAACAGCTTTATGTAGGCCCGAACAGTTTGTGTGCACCGTTTGTCACCGTTATAGTGCAATGAATGTATTGTTTAGTGTTGTGTTGTGTATTTGCTGGCATGCAGAAAAAATTGTTTAGTTTGCCCCACCAAGATTTACATGCTAAAATCACCACTGATTCTCAGGAGGAATCCTGAAATACTGTTCTACTGCACTCCATCATGCCTCCATCAGAGGGCCTCCTACCACCAGGAAGACATCTGGAGCAGTAGGGAAAGGGAAAGGTGTCAGCATACCACATAGAGATAGATAGAGGACTCATCTTTATATCTGTGCTATTATAGTGTCTGTGACAGCATGGGCAGTTTGATTGAGGCTACAACCCATAGGAAGCCCCACCCAGTTGACTACTTTGACTACTTTAAAATGGCGGAAGCATGGTGGAAGCACTCAATGGCAATGTCCATGCTAAAATGGTTTAAATCCATGATGAGTCCTCAATCTCTATGACACAGCAGCACATCTCTGATAGACTCCTAGACATCTCATCATTAGAGCCCACTAGCCCAGTCCCCCTGAATATGTGACCGGACCAGGAAACACTCTAAGCCCCAGCTGAATATTTCTGGACATGTGGAGTTCAGCAGAGCCTGGAATCATCCATCCCATTGATTATTTCATTTGGCATAATTTGTATCTCACAGTAGGCTAAACACAGAGGTAGAAAAATAAGAGGTGTGTGTGTAGGTGTGAGTGTGTGCGTGCGTGTGTGTGCATGTGTGTGTATTTGAGACCAAAGGACAGTATCACCTGTCTTCAATGACAAGGTAGTCTGCGTTTATTATTGTTGAGACTAGGTGCAGACAGGACAGGTGTACAGTGAGTTTCTAAGCATGTGTATGTGGTGTGTACACACAAAAGGATGAATGTGTGTCTGTCTGTCTTCCTTTTTCCAGTCAGTCTTCCTGTATACTCTATTTGCTCAGTCCAGCTGTCTACCATAGTAATAATAAGATAGGCATTTAGCAGTTTTTTTATCCAATGTGACTTACAGAACTGTTGACATTGACAGTCATACAGCATTCACACAGACACGGATGCACACACACACACACACACACACACACACACACACACACACACACACACACACACACACACACACACACACACACGGGAACTTGTATGGGTTTTTGTGTATGTGCACGTTCACAGTAAAGTTTGAATGTGTGACTCTCTTTTTCACTGTTTCACATTCTGTTTCACATTTATTCAGTATATGTGGCTCATGCGGGACTCAAACCCTGGTTTTGCCAGCACCATGCTCTACCCACTGAGCCATTGGAACTACATGTTTAGGGCTATGGGATGGTTTCTAGTGGCAGAACCCAATAGAAAAAAACAGAGTGGTTATATTTGAGTAGCTATGCAAATGTCAACGTACCAGAGTCTGGTCTTGTGGTAGTGCTGCTGCCGGGCCACACATACCCGCTGGCAGTGGGGTTACGAATCCTACCTCTGTCTCCCTCCGTTGAATTAGCTTTCTCTTACTTCCACAAAGCATTCCAGGATGTATGCAACAAGCATGCCCCTTTCAAACAATGCATAGTTAAGGGCAGAGACAACCCTTGGTTCTCAGGTGAACTAGCTAAAATCATAAGGAAATGGAATACTGTGTGGGCTAAAGCAAGAAGGTCTGATTCGGCTGATGATTGGATGGCTTTTGTCCTACCTGTTTTGAATGGAGGTGTTCCCATTCTATAGAGTAACTATTGGCCCATATCAAAATGGTCTGTTATGGCAAAAGTAACAGAGTTCCTAGTCAATAAGCAGCTTAAAGACTACCTCCAGGAAAACAATATTTTGAGTGGTTTGCAATCAGGTTTCAGGGCAAGCCACAGCACTGTTACAACAACATGTATGGATGATATTCACTGTGCTCTGCATAAGAAGTTGCATTATGCCATGTTAATAGATTCGTCAAAGGCAGCCTTGGTTTCTCAAATGATTGCCTCGCCTGGTTCACCAACTACTTCTCTGATAGAGTTCAGTGTGTCAAATCGGAGGGTCTGCTGTCCGGACCTCTGGCAGTCTCTATGGGGGTGCCACAGGGTTCAATTCTTGGACCGACTCTCTTCTCTGTATACATCAATGAGGTCGCTCTTGCTGCTGGTGAGTCCCTGATCCACCTCTACGCAGACGACATCATTCTGTATACTTCCGGCCCTTCTTTGGACACTGTGTTAACAACCCTCCAGGCAAGCTTCAATGCCATACAACTCTCCTTCCGTGGCCTCCAATTGCTCTTAAATACAAGTAAAACTAAATGCATGCTCTTCAACCGATCGCTACCTGCACCTACCCGCCTGTCCAACATCACTACTCTGGACGGCTCTGACTTAGAATACGTGGACAACTACAAATACTTAGGTGTCTGGTTAGACTGTAAACTCTCCTTCCAGACCCATATCAAACATCTCCAATCCAAAGTTAAATCTAGAATTGGCTTCCTATTTCGCAACAAAGCATCCTTCACTCATGCTGCCAAACATACCCTTGTAAAACTGACCATCCTACCAATCCTCGACTTTGGCGATGTCATTTACAAAATAGCCTCCAATACCCTACTCAACAAATTGGATGCAGTCTATCACAGTGCAATCCGTTTTATCACCAAAGCCCCATATACTACCCACCATTGCGACCTGTACGCTCTCGTTGGCTGGCCCTCGCTTCATACTCGTCGCCAAACCCACTGGCTCCATGTCATCTACAAGACCCTGCTAGGTAAAGTCCCCCCTTATCTCAGCTCGCTGGTCACCATAGCATCTCCCACCTGTAGCACACGCTCCAGCAGGTATATCTCTCTAGTCACCCCCAAAACCAATTCTTTCTTTGGCCGCCTCTCCTTCCAGTTCTCTGCTGCCAATGACTGGAACGAACTACAAAAATCTCTGAAACTGGAAACACTTATCTCCCTCACTAGCTTTAAGCACCAACTGTCAGAGCAGCTCACAGATTACTGCACCTGTACATAGCCCACCTATAATTTAGCCCAAACAACTACCTCTTTCCCAACTGTATTTAATTTTAATTAATTTATTTATTTTGCTCCTTTGCACCCCATTATTTTTTATTTCTACTTTGCACATTCTTCCATTGCAAAACTACCATTCCAGTATTTTACTTGCTATATTGTATTTACTTTGCCATCATGGCCTTTTTTGCCTTTACCTCCCTTCTCACCTCATTTGCTCACATTGTATATAGA
This sequence comes from Oncorhynchus kisutch, assembly GCF_002021735.2. Classification (NCBI taxonomy): domain Eukaryota; kingdom Metazoa; phylum Chordata; class Actinopteri; order Salmoniformes; family Salmonidae; genus Oncorhynchus; species Oncorhynchus kisutch. The sequence goes on from NW_022263741.1 coordinate 8,551, forward strand.
CTTGTTTATACTGCATTATTGACTGTATGTTTGTTTTTACTCCATGTGTAACTCTGTGTCGTTTTATCTGTCGAACTGCTTTGCTTTATCTTGGCCAGGTCGCAATTGTAAATGAGAACTTGTTCTCAACTTGCCTACCTGGTTAAATAAAGGTAAAATAAAAAATAAAAAATAAAAAATTGACACTGTGGACCATGTGAACTACATGTCAAATAGAACCCAGTTTAATAAGGCAGGTGGTTGTAAGTCTGACATCATAGAGCTGCACTCAGGTGTTCCTCAAGGATCAATTGTAAGTCCCCTGTTGTTCATTATCTAGATAAACAACATTGGGAGACATATTGAGACAGTTGATGTAAAAATGTTGTGCGGATGACAGTGTTCTCAATTCAAGTGGAAGCAGTTTGACTTTGGATTTTGTAAAAGCTCAAACAGCTTTTAACATCATTCAAAAGAATCTGTAGGATTTGAAGCTTGTTCTGAATTCCTCTAAAACAAAATACAATGGTATTTTCCAATACTAAACTCTCTGAAAACCATGCCATTACTACATTGGAAGGAAATTCAATAGAGCAAGTCAAGATGTACAAATATCTGGGAGTTTGAGTGGGTGAGAAGCTGAGCTTCATTAATCATGTTGAGAACCTGGTAAAGAAGATCAAGTTGAGAATAGGTTTTTATTACCGGCATTAGGCTTGTTTTTCTTTGGAGGCCAAAAAAGAGCTGGTACGGTGTACATTCCTGTCTGTCTTGGACTACAGTGATGTCAGTTATATGCCGACCTCAAACACAGCCCTGAAGGCACTTGATTCCGTGTATCATGCAGCTCTTAGGTTAATGACCAACCAAAAGCTTCTGACACACCACTGTGATCTCTATAGTGCTGTTGGCTGGTCTTCGTTGACTCTATGTAGGCTCAAACATTGGTCTACTATGATCTATAAGGCAATTTTGGGAAAACTGCCACTTTCTCTCTGTACTTCTTTGATAAGGTCAGAAAAGCAATACCAATTATGCTCTCACTCCTAGTTACTTTTAACCATTTCTAAAATCAGAATGGCTCATGGCAAAAAGTGTTTTAGCTACTCAGCTCTGTGGTCTTGTAATCCTCTCCAGACCAGCTTGAAATCTCAGGAGCTTGTTTCCCTGGAGGAGTTTAAAAGTTTGGTTGACTCACGTTACCGAGGAATGTGATTGTCATTCGGACTTGATGCGGTGATACATATGATAGATTTTTTAAATCTATGACGCTTGCATGATTTTGTAATTGAAAAAAAAAAAGATGGTGTCTGTCAGTTGTTACATATTTGTCTAAAACATTGTTCACCCCTGCTGTTGTCTTGGTTGGACCAGGTATCTCTTGAAAAATATATTTTTATCTCAATGAGATTAACCTGGATAAATGAAGGTTAAATAAAAATCTGTCTCCCTTTCTACTGTCTCTGTCCTTTGAACAAATAAAATACTTAAAAAGACATATTAACAAAAAACAAGGTACTGTCACGATTATTTAATGAATTAACTGTATGTACTGTAAGTTGCTTAAATAAAATATTTCAATAACAGGAGATAACTTGATTAAATTATTTAGAAACCCAATTGTTCCCCCACTCCAGGAATGACCTGAAAGCAAGCAGCAGAGACAAGAGAGCTGGCACAGCATTAGACCCAACAGCATCTCCTCTAACATGTTACACCTGTTTGGTTCACCTTCCTCCCCTCACTCCCCTGTCAAGGGACCTCTCTGTCTTAGTGGACTGAGTCCTGTTACACCGTACATCATGACACCCTCACCCTACATACCATACCTTACGATATGCATGGAATTTCATTTTGTGAAGCCAGAATACAAATACACAAAACGATACAATACACTATAATACATTAAAACTGGAAAACACTGGAAAGATAATAATTATTAAATTTCTGCAGTCTACTGTCCGACCATGTATTGTGCCTACATCTGTCCTATCTCTCACTGTTCAGCATCCTACATCTGTCTTATGTCCCACTGTTCAGCATCCTACATCTGTCCTATGTCCCACTGTTCAGCATCCTACATCTGTCCTATGTCCCACTGTTCAGCATTCTACATCTGTCCTATGTCCCACTGTTCAGCAGCCTGATGGCCATCGGAATGAAACTTGCCTTGCTCCTATTCTTGCTGAACAGTGACAGGGCAAAATCTCAAAACATTGGGCAAGATTGTGTGTAGGATCCTCTACGACGTGTTTGGCCTTGTCCCTTGTGGACCCCAGGAAGAGTAGCTGCTGCTTTTTCAATAGCTAATGGGAATCCTAATAAAATACCCCCCAAAAAGACCGTACCTGTCTATTATAGAGGCCCTGAAGCCCCTTGCACTGCAGCCCACAGAGCTTGGACCCCAGGTTCATAGTCCTATTGAGGATGCCCTTGTTGGCTGCTGACAGCCCAGTGTACCAGCCCAGGAAACAGACAGTCTGCACACTCTCTATATGACAGCTGTGGTAGTTGGAGAGTATCTGGGTGTTGACATTCAGTTGTCTCAGTCTGTGCAGGAGGTGCAGCCATTGTTGAACATTTTTATAGATTTTTATTGAGTGTTGGCATTAACACTTCTTCCTCAAAGCAAAGAACAAGATAGAGATTTAATTAAAATTAACAATTGAGTTTGGTGTTCCCACAGCTTGTTAGGCTTGAATAATTGACGTGGCTGCTGAGTTCCTGGAGGAGAGAGAAATGGAGAGAGAGAGAGTCTGAGACCATGGAGCCCATGTGCTTTGGTAATGGTGGGATCTAGTTATACTGGGGCTAGAACCTGAGACTAGCAGTGTGAAACCTGACAGGGTGCTGTAAATCATGTAGGAACAAGGGCGGAGAGGGAAACAGAGCCCAGGAGGTGGCCAGTAGAACTAGAGGCTAATGTGTCAGTTATCTATCTGCTAGAAGGCCAGTAGAACTAGAGGCTAATGTGTCAGTTAGCTATCTGCTAGAAGGCCAGTAGAACTAGAGGCTAATGTGTCAGTTAGCTATCTACTAGAAGGCCAGTAGAACTAGAGGCTAATGTGTTAGTTAGCTATCTGCTAGAAGGCCAGTAGAACTAGAGGCTAATGTGACAGCTATCTACTAGAAGGCCAGTAGAACTAGAGGCTAATGTGTCAGTTAGCTATCTGCTAGAAGGCCAGTAGAACTAGAGGCTAATGTGTCAGTTAGCTATCTGCTAGAAGGCCAGTAGAACTAGAGGCTAATGTGTCAGTTAGCTATCTGCTAGAAGGCCAGTAAAACTAGAAGCTAATGTGTCAGTTAGCTATCTACTACTCACACTTACCGGCACTGGCTCCTCGCTGCCTAGCCAGCACGGCAGGTACTAACACTACTGTATCATTCACTTACTGGGTCACACAGACTTGAAGAAATTATTTGGAAAAACTAGAGAAAAAAATAGGCCAAATAGAGTGGACAATGGATACATCGTTGCTTGATATTTTCTTGGCTAGACTAGAGCTAGTTGCGCTATCAGAGGGACCAGGGGTTGAATTGGGTAAAAATGAGTTAGAAATGGACTTTCACGGTCTCATAGGGAGATAGAGGTTTAGTCATGGAACTCTCATTCAAAAATCATCTTGTAGAGTATGGTACCCATATTAGGTCAGCCTCAGTCTCAGCGGGTTGTCCTACTATGGATACTGTAATGGCCTAGAGCTACATTTTGAGGGAATTTGCAACACTTATAATCAATGTAATCCCTTAATTGTAATAGACCACTTAAGTCTCAGTCCTTCATCGAACATATAGTAAAAGGAAATGGTTTAATCAGACATATACTGTTGTTGATCGTCAATGTTGGACAACTGCTGCAATTTTGCCTTCTGCAACCTCTTAAAGGGATATATTTAGTCCACATATGACACATACAAGTGAGTAAGTCTATGATGTACTTGAAGGGTCAGGGGGACTAAATGACGAAACACACTGTACCAACAAACAGTTAAATGCTGTGGGTGTTCGCCCTATTGCCTCTGACGAGAACATCGGCCATCATTTTCTGTTCATTCATTAACGATTCTACGTGTTGAGTGACACCCAGCATGTGGACACTTTACAAAGAGTCATCCTGCCACTTGTAATCGGACCCTCTAACTTAACTGTTACACTCAAATTGTTACCTATACACACATAATGATTAGGTGCACGTTAGGACACGTCTGCCAACACCTCTTGTAGTTAAACCCAGACAGCACGGGCCTCCTAAAATGGCCTCCATTAACTAACGACTAACCAGTCAAATAGTGGACTGTCTCTCAGTATCTGATGCTGCTCCCTCATTTGGAAAAGTCCACAAAGTGCCAGTCTTCCTGTACACAGCAATACCATTAACTCATTGTCAGGTTGGACCTTTACAGCACCTTTCAGATTGAGGCGTAGTCTCGTCTACAGTACAACCATGCATTATCACTAATGCAATTTGGCTTTAGTCTACTTACTGTAGTCTAGCCTTCTATTACAACCAATCACCTGTTCTCACTATTCTTGATGACTGATCAAGTTTTCTAGCACTGGCCAGTGGAGGCTAGTGGAGGGAGAAATTGGGAGGAGGTGCTCCCTAATGTTCCCCTCCCCCAGCCTCTACTGGAGTAGGAATGGTACAACACTTTTTAAATTTTATTTATTAAAGGTGCAACATGCAGAAATCGCTCCGCCATTTCCTGGTTGCTAAAATTGTAATAGTTTGCTTAATTTGATTTTATGTGACAAAACAAGCCATCATTGTGTAGAGAATCATTGTACCATCTATACCGCGGTGAAATATATTTTCCTAATTCGAATCCCCGAGCTGACAAGGTGAAAAATCTGTTGATCTGCCCTTGAGGAAAGCACTTAATCCTAAATGCTCCAGGATGGCTGATCCCAGGCCGTGAACCCACTCAGGGAGATTTGGATATGCAAAAAAACGTTTAAAAATTATGTCACGTCTCACACTCGTACAGGTTACCTGCTTGTAAATGCGGTGAAGCAGGACCAATATAAGCACTACCCTATTTGACCATTGAGATCACAAGAGGCTTTTTTTGAAACTTTTACGGCGTTCATCCCTGTATAGACAAGTATCGGGTGACTTCCACAGACTAGATTGGTTCCCAATAGAGACAAAGAGGAACAGCATGAGAACAAGAGAGAACAAAGAAAATCTGTGTTTTTCTGAATGTTGCGCAGCACTGACTGAGTAAACAGCGACTAGGGAATTTGCACAGTGCAGGGGGACTTGAACATCCACCTCCATGGGTATCCATGGGTATTGCCTGTTTTGTTCCCACCAGCCACTGCATCAATTTGTTATCAGCGGTGGAGGATGGGTTGCACATTAAAGTTTCAGATAGACTTAATCAGTAAGGTGAGGTATGACCTTTTTGGTGACAATGAAGCGAAGGCATAAATTATTGAACCATTGCCTGTGAGGCAAGCAAGGACTGTGTAGGTTGTGTCAGAGTCAGACCAAGTCTCTTCAGACCTACGTCCAGGCCTAATGCATTGTGTCAAGTCCAGGGCTTGTGTGTGCTCGGTAGACCAACTTATCCCATCTCGTAAATGTATTTTGGTCAACATTAGCCTACACTTACAAGCATCATTGGAGAAGCCAGTCAAATCTCCCTGAAGGGCAGGCTTGAGATTCAACGTACTAACCCTAGACAAGGAATCAGGCACATGAATCGTAGGGGTCAGGACAGATAAAATGCTGTTTGGTTGTGTTGAGTTTTCAGATTCAGAACTTTCAGGTAGAAATTATATAATTTGATATTGTGCCTCATAACCCTACAATAATATAGATTGCGTCACAATATGGGGTGGCAGGTAGCCTAGTGGTTAGAGCGTTGGCCTTGTAACCGAAAGGTTGCTAGATCGAATCCCCGGGCTGACGAGGTAAAAATCTGTTGTTCTGCCCCTGAACAAGGCCGTTAAACTACTGTTCCTAGGCCATCATTCTAAATAAGAATTTGTTCTTAACTGACTTGCCTAGTTAACTAAATGATCAATTTTTGTTAAAGTTCCCCTTTAACTTGAAGCACATAGAAAACTTCAAATCAACTTTTCAGCTGCAAAAGATGCATGTGCAGCAGACACAATTCAAACTTGGCTGTTTTCAAAAGTTTCAGTCTCTGTTTTTATGGGGGAATTGACAGCATCTTTCAGCCTATAAATACACATACAACTCAAGACTTCATTCCGCTTTATAAACCATATTTCTTGGATCTTCACAGAAATTCCCTCAGTGCTGCTATGTGATCCAAGGGCCTTCAGAAGCGGGGCTGCCACCAGTTGCCCATCCCTGGCTTAGTTTTAGCCAAAATAACCTTATCTAAGAAACCAATTATAATCTAGTTGCTGTTTTAATACTGTACAACTGAACACATGTAGGATATATGTAGATGACCCTTTCCTTTCATTTGTCTCCGCAAAATATTGTAGGAAAAGCCCAGTGTAAACTGAATACACCGAAGTCCAAATAACATTTCATGTCGTGCTTTTGAATCTAAAGTCAAACAAACATCGTTCAGTGAGCCACATCCATCCACCTTTGTATCAGCAAAGGATTGTGTTTGCTGACTGACATTTTGTCCACATTTGCACTGTCTGTGTCTACTGGGCATTATCTCACCATCACAGTTGCCTCTCTCTCTCTCCCGCTGCCCTTGAGCCATGATAATCGGCAGAGGATGGGGTGCACATTAAAGTTTCAGACAGACTTAATCAGTAAGGTGAGCCTGACACTCTTTTCTTGGTATGAAATTTTGGTGACAATGAAGCGAAGGCATCAATTATTGAACTGTTGCCTGTGAGGCAAGCAAGGACTGTATAGGCTGAGTCAGAGACGGACCAGGCCTCTTCATGGTGTCGAGTCCCCGGGACTATATGTGCCCTCCCAGTAGACCCACTTATCTCATATCCTAAATGTCTTTTGGTCAACAACGTTAGCCAACATTTCCCAGCATCATTGGAGGAGACAGTCACATCTCCCTGGAGGGCAGACTTTGAGTTTCAACCTACTAACCCTTGACAGGGGGCTTGTTCAACATTGTGCAGGTGACTGCCGACTGACTGATCTACAAATCCCCCATTGCATCATAAATAACTAGTCATTATTATTTGTAGATCAATCAGTTACCATTTACCCACAATGCATTATGGATTTGATGCTCTCGAACATGGCCACTGTCTTTTGGTCAACATTAACCTACATTTCACAGCATCATTGAAGAAGCCAGTCAAATCTCCCTGCAGGGCAGGTTCTAGTTTCAATCTACTAACCCTAGACAGGGAATCAGTCACATAGATCATAGGGGTCAGGACAGATAAAATGTGGTTTGGTTGTGTTGGGTTTTCAGATTCAGAACTTTCAGGTAGAAATTACATAATTTGATATTGTGCCTCTCTAACCCTACAATAATATAGATCGCATCACAATATCAAATGATACATTTTCATTAAAGTTCCCCTTTAACTTGAAGCACATAGAAATCTGTAACTTCAAATCTGTAACTTCAAATCTGTAACTTCAAATCTGTAACTTCAACAAATTAAACTTTTCAGCTGTAAAAGCTGCATGTGCAGCAGACACAATTCAAATTTGGCCTTTTTCAAGCGATTAAGTTTGTCTGTGCTTTAATGCAGGAATTGATAGCATCTTTCACAGCCTATAAAGATGAATAAAACTCAAGGGTTCATACCCTTTTGTTAACCATATTGCTTGGATCTTCACAGAAATCCCCTCAGTGATGCTATAAGTGGCTTTAACCTATTGGCCTTTTGGTGCGTTGTATTGAATACTTAAAGGGATACTTCAGGATTTTGGCAATGAGGCCCTTTGTCTACTTCCACAGAGTCAGATACCATGCCAAAATCCAGAAGTATCCCTTTAAATCTGTCCTTACAGTGTGTGCACACATACAGACACAAAACCCCCTCTTTAGCCTGTCATAATCACAGGCTACTGACCAAAATGTGTACCTGGAACAAAAACATGAATGAATCCTAGCTCAGTGTTTAACATAGAGTAACAACAACATTGTTGGCCTCGGCCAGTGAGAGAGTCTACAGTCTCCTATAATGTAGGACAGAGGGCTATACTTTTATTGAAGATATTTAAGAATGATTAGCCTAGATTTAGCCACAATTACATTATCTGAGAACAAACAATAATCTAATTGCTGTGTTAATACAACTAAAGGTGTGTAGGACATGCTCCAACTACATGTGTGGATTAGCCTTTTTTGTCATTTGTCTCCGCAATATATTGTAGAAGATATATTGTCATGCTTTTGAATCTAAAGTCAAACAAACATCGTTCTGTGAGCCACATCCATCCACCTTTGTATCAGCAAAGGATCTTGTTTGCTGACTGACATTTCCACCACATTTGCACTGTCTGTGTCTACTGGGCATTATCTCACCATCACAGTTGCCTCTCTCTCTCTCCCGCTGCCCTTGAGCCATAATAATCTGCCTGTCACATGATCTTGTTCCCCTGTCCCCATGCAGCAGGCAGAGCGGTTCTAGGTCCTGTTCATTGGGGCATGCAAAGGAAAACATTTTTGCAACGGAAAAGGGAACTAAGCATTTACCATTGGACAGGTTCAGTCTGTTTTCTTCTGTTTGGTGATTAATGACCATGACCCTGTTGTGTTCTATTTCCTTTCTGTTTATCAGTCATGGCTTCTGACCCAACAGGGGTCACCGCTCGGTTCCATTGTGTTCCCCACCCGGCAGCTTGTGTTACCCACTGGCTTCCCCAACCTTGTCCCCCTCCCCCCGACCTGCACTTCCCCGAGCACTTACAGTATAGGGTCGCAGATTGAAAGGCAAGTCACAGAAGATGACTCTAATGCTGTCTCTCTTTCTTTCTTTCACACTGCACGCATGTATGCACACGCACACACACACACCATTCTTTTCTTCTCTGTGTGTGTCTCCTGTGGTCGTGGAGAGCAGATTCTGATCCAATCAAATCAAATCAAATTAAATGTATTTATATAGCCCTTCGTACATCAGCTGATATCTCAAAGTGCTGTACAGAAACCCAGCCTAAAACCCCAAACAGCAAGCAATGCAGGTGTAGAAGCACGTGGTGCTTCAGGTGGTGTGATCCTTTGAACTAAAGAGTACAGCTCACTGTCCTACTGTAAGTGATGTACTGTATGTCATAGACTGTTCTCTCTGTTACCGCATGGCAAGCAGTACCGGAGAGCGCCAAGTCTAGGACCAAAAGGCTTCTTAACAGCTTCTATCCCCAAGCCATAAGACTCATGGACAGCTAATCAAAGGCCCCCCCCCTCCTCTCTTTTATGCTGCTGCTACTCTCTGTTTATTATCTATGCATAGTCACTTTAACTCTACCTACATGTACATATTACCTCAATGACCTCCACTAACCGGTGCCCTCGCACCTTAACTCTGTACCCCTGTATAAAGCCTCATTATTGTTGTTTTACTGCTGCCGTTTAATCATTTGTTACTTTTTTCTATTTTTCTTCAAACTTCTTAAAGCGTTGTTGGTTAAGGGCTTGTCAGTAAGCCTTTCACTGTAAGGTCTACACCTGTTGTATTCAGCCTTTCACTGTAAGGTCTACACCTGTTGTATTCAGCATTTCACTGTAAGGTCTACACCTGTTGTATTCAGCCTTTCACTGTAAGGTCTACACCTGTTGTATTCAGCCTTTCACTGTAAGGTCTATACCTGTTGTATTCAGCCTTTCACTGTAAGGTCTACACCTGTTGTATTCAGCCTTTCACTGTAAGGTCTATACCTGTTGTATTCAGCCTTTCACTGTAAGGTCTACACCTGTTGTATTCAGCCTTTCACTGTAAGGTCTATACCTGTTGTATTCGCCGCATGTGACAAATGAAATGTTATTTGATTCAATTTTTTATTTGATTTTATGTTTGGACTGATTGACATGTATCACGCTTATATACTGTAGTTATAGTAGTAACTTCCTGGTCAAAACTAGCCTACAACTAGAAACATCTGGCTTGATCCCATTGCTCCACTCTAATTACAGTACAGTGTAGTGGCATGCCCATAATTTCATTAGAGATTAAATACAGTTTGAGAGGGCAGCAGCTGGCGAATGAGTAGCCAGGTGTGGGTTTGTAGGGCTTGGTGTTATGGTGCTCCCGTGTCCTTAGAAGCCAATCTAAACAGACTGCTGGGAACAGATCAGGAATGGGAGGGGCAGAGAACACAGAGACAGACTGTTGGGAACAGGTCAGGAATGGGATTGGTAGAGAACACAGAGACAGACTGTTGGGAACAGGTCAGGAATGGGATGGGTAGAGAACACAGAGACAGACTGTTGGGAACCGGTCAGGAATGGGATGGGTAGAGAACACATAGACAGATTGTTGGGAACCGGTCAGGAATGGGATTGGTAGAGAACACAGAGACAGACTGTTGGGAACAGGTCAGGAATGGGATTGGTAGAGAACACAGAGACAGACTGTTGGGAACAGGTCAGGAATGGGATTGGTAGAGAACACGTGTGTTATAACATAATGTGGGAGTACTCTCTTTTCCTGATGGTGCTTTATTATTTTACTGTACAAGTTATTGTTATTATTATTTTATGCCATTCTACAGTCTACCAGAACATGATCAGTTATTTTAATATTACTGTATTTGAGATAAGAACCAGAAATGATCCATTATTACCAAATACTGTACTTTTGTATATATCAGGCAAATTACAGGACTGAAAAAGCATTAACCGTGTTTCCTTGACATCTTGTGTCTGCGAATTAGTTATATGTACAGTCACAGGATCTAACAGATACTCCCCGTTTAAAACAGGTCCCCAGCAGGTAATGGGAGCATGGTTGAAATGCCACGGCAAATTGCCAGCAGGAATGAAGTCTGATGAAGCATGGTGCCCAAGCCAGTGTCTATTGTAGCCCACATGCAGAATACCACGGTGTGTCTGGCACTGGGTCTCCAGTGGTCTGGTACTCTAGTTGTCTCAATACAAGGGTGTGAACTCTGTTCTGTCAATGGCTGCTCTCTATAATGGCTAGGTTCTCTCCTCAATGTTTAGGTTTATGAGCAAAAACGTGTCATTTAATGGCGAGGCTCTAGTATTTGGGTGTCTGCTTTACTGTAATACAGGGTGTTGTTTCTTTGTGGTTACTAGTTCTAATCCAATGTGCCTCTTAAATGTGGAGATTAAGTTAAATGCATGCAGGTGCACAGAGCAGTGACAAGTTCTCACAAGTAATAATTTATCTTTGAGTGTCAACACTGCTTGTAGGTACAAACCTAATCAAAGAGCGTCTCACGCCTACTGTATCTGTTAAGCAAATGATACACAATAACATAGAATTGAACTGTCTCACACCATGTCAATACAATTTTGGGCCAAATCCTAACAATTCAACTCAAATCATGTATTGAGGTCAGGGGGAGATTGACGTGAATCCTGTGCACATAGAGTATCTTCATGGATTCGGTCCTGTGTACATTCCCTCCTATCTGTGGCCCTATAAATCAAATCATATCAAATCACATTTTATTGGTCACATACACGTGTTTAGTAGATGTTATTGCGAGTGTAGCGAAATGCTTGTGCTTCTAGTTCCAACTGTGCAGCAAAATCTACCATGTAATCTAACAATTCCACAACTACCTAATACACACAATCTAAGTAAAGGGATGGAGTAAGAATATATACATATAAATATATTGATGAGCAATGACCGAGCGGCATAGGCAAGAAGCGGTAGATGGTATTAAGTACAGTATATACATATGAGATAAGTAATGCATATATACCATTCTATTACACTAAGTATGTCAGACAGCTTTATTACAAAGCTTAGGTCAGGTGTCACACGATCCTGCCATGGTGACCCTCAGGTGTCTATCAAGGTCCCCCCCCCCCTAATCACACACACACACTGTCCCACTTCTCCTCACATCTGATACCAACTTGTCTGTCAATCAACCCACTACTGATTGTTGCTGAATTCGATAAGGCGAAGAGAAGCCTAAATGAAATGTTTTAGACAGGTGTCATGACGTTGCCCTGTTGGGTGAGGTTTATGACCCGTCAGACACGACACAGGTGCGGATGTTACTCAGATGGCTTACCGAGAGGAGCGATTTGCTGTGTGCAAGATTCAAATCAGTATGTGAATGTACATCTCAAAATGTTCCCACTGAGATTTTAACTTGGGAACACCCATCCTAAGGATTCTCCCCAATTCTAGTGCCAGTCTGTTTGTGCTATCATACCAGCTCCGTGTCACTTACTGTGATGCCAAACCGTTTGGCGTGACAAGGACATAAATGGAGTAGGCAACATCACAAACAGATCTGGGACCAGGCTACCATAATTCCACCTGTGATTATACTGTCATTGGCTATTGTTACACTTTCTCACTAAGACCCAATTCAATCTTATATTTCAAGAGCTTCTGTTAGGCAGGAATTATGTTTTGTATAGATATAATGAAATGCTTTGAGACCGTGAACTTAAATAAAATAATAAATAATCATTATATTTTATATTAGTTCACAGTCTCAAGGGCATTTCATTACATCTGTACAGAACAAGAGACACTGAGGCTGAAACAACTCCTGCTGAGACTGTCCTAATATGGACACTGTACTGTACAATACTGTGCACACTGTCCAATAGGGTTATCACTTTGTATGGCATTTTATAGCAACACTGTGTGGCATTATTTCAGGACAATTCATATTTCAGTAAAAAGTCAATAACCAAGGAGGAGATTTTAGAATGCATTTTATTATTTTATTTTCTCAGTAATTTGGTAAGTGATACATTTTGGGCAATAATATAATGACCTGTCTAAAACGTATGCAAAAAGCAACAACAAAAAAAATCTGTGAGTTGTAGGTAGTCTGAACCGGAGGCTTGCAAAAAAAGAATAAATGTTTCCAAATAGATTGACAGATGGAAAAGTAAAGTTATAAATCCTAGCGCTGGAGTGGGGCGAGGAGAAAGAGGTCTGGAGGGTGTTGTACAGGTATTCAGGATACGACCATGGCCTGGAACTCTGTGGGGAGAAAGAGGTATGGAGGGTGTTGTACAGGTATTCAGGATAGGACCATGGCCTGGAACTCTGTGGGGAGAAAGGAAAGACAGGAAGATAAATAATTAGCCAGAATATGAGAGAGAAAAGACACGTTAGGTTTGGCTCTTTGGTTTGGGACATAGTGACATCTCAACTAACTCAATGAATGAATTTGGGACATAGTGACATCTCAACTAACTCAATGAATGAATTTGGGACATAGTGACATCTCAACCAATTCAATGAATGAATTTGGGACATAGTGACATCTCAACTAACTCAATAAATGAATTTGGGACATAGTGACATCTCAACTAACTCAATGAATGCATTTGGGACATAGTGACATCGCAACCAACTCAAGGAATCATTGCAAGGATGCACATTTTAGAATATTTTACCAAGACACTACACTACATATTGTAATTTAGACTGCAATTGACAGAGGAGGTTCAATGTAGAACTGTAAAAAGTATTTATATTACCCATTGGCAATTACCATTCTGTAATCTGCTTACGATCATAATGCAACCAGATTCAGACCTGTACAATCTCAACTGATTTGGTATCGAATGAGATCACTCCTTCAAACTTCCATCGACATAATCAAACATCACTCTCATCCACCTCTTCATCGCCGTCATAATCAACAACAACAACATCATTGTGATCATCATCATCTTTATAATTTTCATCATCATCATCACCAAACTAGTGTAAGATACACACCATCTGCTCCAATCATGCCGTCGCTGTCATCATCAGCAGCAGACATGAAGGCCTTGGTCTCTTTTTCAGTCAGGACACGGGCCCCGGGGTTGAACCTCTGGAGGAAGAATCTGAGACGGACACACACACACACCGAGACCACTAACATACCGCTATTCTATACAGTTGTCATGACCGGCAACTCTGCAGCAGAACCCTTCAGATATTGAGGAAGTAGTATTGTCTGGGTAACAAAGAAAAGCCAATCAGACATTAATGATGAATGGATATTGTTTAATCCATATTTCTTAGACAGACTATTGTGGTCAACCTTTTAAAAGAGGATTTTAACCTCAAGGATCTGTCCTGGAAAGAGGAACAAATAAAACAACTTTTGGAGTTGTAGAGGACATGCTTACTGAAAGCAGGCTTAATATGCCGTCATTACAGTGCAAAAGGCACCTATGACCCCCAGGACTTTTGAATGAACAAAATAATGATAATTGACCATCTCTTGATGGGGGCGCACTAGTAAAGATGTGCTAGTTTACAAAGCGTATCTTCAAGAAGTAGCCTACTTTCAAGCAAAGTTAGGTTGACGTTGATTGGGATAAGTCCTTGAGGCAGAACTGAGCAATTTCCGCTAGATGGGCCAGCTGCAAAGCCAAAATTGTTTATATTGTAAAAATGAATAAAAACAAATATTTGCTTTTAGGGCCTCCCGAGTGGCGCAGCGGTCTAAGGCCCTGCATCGCAGTGCTAGCTTCATTACTACAGATCCTGGATCGATACCGGGCTGTATCGCAACCGGGAGACCCATGAGGGCAACGCACAATTAGCCCAGCGTCGTCCGGTTAGGGGAAGGTTTGGCCGGCCGGGAGGTCCTTGTCCCATCTCACTCTAGCGACTCCTGTGGTGGGCCGGGTGCATGCACGCTGACACGGTCACCAGGTGTACAGTGTTTCCTCCGACACATTGGTGAGGCTGGCTTCTGGGTTAAGCGTGCATTGTGTCAAGAAACAGCTCTTGACCTTTGCCTCTCCCGAGTCTGTATGGGAGTTGCAGCGATCGGACAAGACTTTAACTGCCAATTGAATATGTCAAAATTGGGGAGAAAAAGGGGTAAAAAAAACAAAAACGTTTTTGCATTTTGTCTTGATTTAAGTTTAGGGTTAGGTTAGCAGTGTGTTAGGGTAAAGGTTAGAGTTAGGTTTCAAATCCGATTTTATGACTTTGTGGCTGTGCAAGCTGGTGACCACTGCAGAGCTGTCTCCAGAACAAGATTCGTGACAAAAAACACTAACCTGTGTAAAATGACAGGTAGCCTAACACGTTTAGGGCCAACAGAGGATACATTTTGATATAGGCCTATGCGGCATCAATAACAATATATAGGCTATTTTCTTTAGGCCTAAATATTGTAGTAGAAAAAACACAAAGATTGTAGTTTATCACAAACTAAAAGTGCAACAATTGTAGCCGACTCACTTGAGTTCCTCCTCCTCAATGAAGCCGCTGGCGTCGTTGTCCAGGATCCCGAAGACTTTCTTCACCTCCGCGGGACTCTTTTTGGTCAAGCCACACTGCTGGAAGAACTTCTTGCAGTTGAAGGAGTCCGGTGCTGATGGATTAAGGATGACATGAGAAAAAATGAACAGGCGTGTTCGGCCTTAGATCTGGTACAGGTCGTTAACGAGGAAGTGGAGGTAGGGCTTGTGGAAGAACGCGAACACGAATCCTAACCTTTACCCTTTTAGCCACCTATCCACCTAGCTAGAATTCATTACATGTCATATGTTTTGCGAATTCCTAACATATTGTACATTTTGCAAGTTCGTAACATACTGCACGTTTTGCAAATTCGTAACATATAACACGAATTGCAATTAATAACATATCATATGAAATAGTTGATGGACATCCGCAAATGAATGCATACAAAACGAAACGTAACACATCACTCTAAATGGAGTCTCAGATTTACACACAGAATAATATGAAATGCTCCGAGACCATGTTGCAGCTGATTCAAATAACCAACTAATCTGTTTAGTCTAGTCTTGTTCACTCATAGGCATATCACATTTTGATTTATTCAAAAACTCCATTTAAATTAAGACAATTGTTTGCATTATAATTCTTCCTGATACATTTAGGGACAAAAACTGACAGAGACAACTGCTATCTATTCTGTCCTAAATGCTTTGAGGGTTTTTATTTTTATGTCACCTTTATTTAACCAGGTAGGCTAGTTGAGAACAAGTTCTCATTTACAACTGCGACCTGGCCAAGATAAAACATAGCAGTGTGAACAGACAACAACACAGAGTTACACAGGGAGTAAACAATTAACAAGTCAATAACACAGTAGAAAAAAATGAAAAAAAAGAGTCTATATACATTGTGTGCAAAAGGCAGGAGGAGGTAGGCGAATAATTACAATTTTGCAGATTAACACTGGAGTGATAAATGATCAGATGGTCATGCACAGGTAGAGATACTGGTGTGCAAAAGAGCAGAAAAGTAAATAAATATAAACAGTATGGGGATGAGGTAGGTAAATTGGGTGGGCTATTTACCGATAGACTATGTACAGCTGCAGCGATCGGTTAGCTGCTCAGATAGCAGATGTTTGAAGTTGGTGAGTGAGATAAAAGTCTCCAACTTCAGCGTTTCGTGTGAGTCTACGTAGCCTACATGTGTTTTCTCTAAAATAGGCCTCATTTTGATCCACCTAAGTAGGCCTATACTTCTGTTTTTTGTTTGACAAAAAACAATGGACTACCTTATTTGACTTTATTTAGTATAGTGAATCTGCCCATAGCCTAGGCTACCACTAATGCGGTGAAGGAATCTAATGAAGAAAGCAATAATGATATGAGTGGAAGATGATACCTTGGCAGTCCTTCATAGCAGCGTCTATGGCATCAGCGGAAAGGATAGATGAGAGCGACATTTTAATCCTGTCGAATGAACAAAAGTGGTGAATTATTAACACATTTAGTCAGGTAGGCTAAACAGCAATGCATACTTCTTTGAAGACAAGGCGTTGGTTTGACTGGTGCAGAATATTATAATTATTTGGATAGCATCTTTTAAAGCACAGCTTCAGAGGCCTATAAAACAAAGGCTATATGCGTGTCATAATTATTGGCTAAGGTCTATTGATTCAGCTCATGCACATAACAGTTGTGTTGACATATTTTCTCAGTAATTCCCCAGAGCCTATTGCTTGATCTGAGCTAGATAGGCCTACTCCAATACCACTACTGGCAAATTATCTTTAGTCTGCCCTCGGACTCATCTTGGTCGGAATCAATATACTGAAACCCTGTAACAGTATTTGCTAAAACGGATAGCAAAGAATGAATTAGATACTTTCTTAAAAGAAAATATGTCACAACTTTGTCTAATACGCTGTTACCGCATCCTTTGTCTAAACATTAAAGCCAAGTAAACTTCTAATTATAAACACAAACGAAGCGAATGATAAAAAAAAAGACAGCAGTCTATATCTCTCAAAGTGGCAGCGAATGACTGCTCTGAGTTAAGTTCAGAGCGCAAAGTCAACTTACCGCGTTGAGGTTCTTGCCCGGTCGTTGATCCAAAAGAGACGAGTAAGGCTATGCGGTGACTGGTGTCCGTCAGAGACGATTTATATAGGCCTGATTGAGGTGACAATAGGGAATGCTTGAATTACCTGTCTGAGTATCACATTTTAACTGCCCGCCCCTGATCAAATTTCTTCCTTAACTAATTAACCTTTACCCTTTATAACGCCCATGGGCAGGAGACTGACTACTGTGGACATCAGTAACGCCCTTGTAAATGGCAAATTAAGTCATCAGTGCATTATTCTATATCCCCTCCTCCCACCCACACCTAACCCAGTCCTCCTCCCCCTCTCCTTCCCTTCTCGAATTATAATACAGTACTATGGTACAAAAATGTGCAGTCTCTCTAGCCCTGTTTATACCTGGTGCTAACATGCGCCCTTTGTCCTGATCTTGTCCACATTCCGATTTTGCCCACATTTTTACACAGGATGATTAAAAGATAGGCACGCATTGGGTGTGGAAATCAATCAAGTATTAACAGTTCTGCATGGTCAAATAATTTAATTCAGCATTGTACTGGCCTCTAAAATCATTGACAGGTAGCACCATTGACTTATTGCATCAGTAAATAAATCCATATTATTTTGAAAGAATATCTGTCAAATAATTTGCAAACAGGGAGGCACCAGCTAGTCTGTTCACAATGCAAACACAGTGGAGGGTACACTGGGTAAGGAAGAAGGGATAAGAGACACATGTTATTAAAATGTGTTGACGCAACAAACTTTGATCAGATAGTTATTGGATCATATTGATCAGATCACTAAACTAACATAGCGCAAGGTGTAAACAAGGCTAATCTCTGTCTGTCGTCTCCCCTCTCTCTCTCTCTCTCTCTCTCTCTCTCTCTCTCTATATATATATATATATATATATATATATATATATCTTTCTCTCTCTCTCTCTCTCTCTCTCTCTCTCTCTCTCTCTCTCTCACTCTCGCTCTCTCTCTCTCTCTATATATATATATATATATATCCCCTCTCTCTCCCTCTCCCCCCCCCCCCCCCCCCTCTCTCTCTCTCTCTCTCTCTCTCTCTCTCTACAAGCAGTCACAGAGCTGGTATTTGTGTCACACATACAGCATATTGTCCTCAGTGAAAAGGGTCATTCAGAGAGAAGTCAAGTTCCAATAAACCAGATTCAATTATAAAGTGTATAACTGGGTATGTGAATATTGGATGTTGAAATCGTTGTGGAGGGATACAGTGTGGCCATTGTGTGGTATAGTAGCCCACATCCCCCTGAGAATGAACCCTCTGGTCCAAATCCCCTGCAAATCTGTCAAAAAATGTGCCCTCATTTGGACTTAAACAGACCAAATTTGTCATTCCCTGCTACTCTGTTGGACCCACCAGATGGGGTTAGATTATCCCCTCCAAATCTAATAATACTCAACTCAACAGATACACACACACACAACAGGGGTTGTCTATCACGAAATGTCATCATGACAATTTATTTATCCTTCTCTCTCACTATAGGCTGGACGGGGGTAAATGTTGAACTATCATGGAACTGTCCAGCGTTCTGATTAAAGGACACAAGGTCACCCTGTTTTTCAATGTCCCACTTGATTCTGCATGATGATTTAATGTCAATTAGGGTCCATACACACATGCACGCACGCATAAACTCACATACACACACATTTGCCTATGGCATCTGTGTTGGAATAGAGTTTTGGGAAATGGAGAGAGAGAGAGAGATTGCATCTTTTCTATTGAGGTCACCCAGGCCATCCCTCAGATATAAATGGTCACACTTCTTCAGTATCATCAGTGTAGCTGCTGGCAACCCATAGCGATAGGAGATCTAACAGAGTGATCCATTTAGAACAATGCTTATCTTTGCAATTCTTCACAGTATTATTGAAGCAGTGAAATGAAATACTGCATTTGGGCAGCCTGTAAAATGTGACCAATGGCAGAATGCCTATACCTTCAGAGGACAACCCTGAAACAATGTCACTGTATGTGGAAGTAAACGGAGAGGTCTGCAGAGAGTGCATTAACCCTATCCCTTAGAGGATACCCTGCTTCTGGACTGTGGAGAACAGCTATTATTCATCATTGGACAAGGGGAAAGTTGAAGGTGTGCAACCTGCATGTGGGCTCACTTCTCACTGTAAAGGCGTGCATACATGTGGTAGCGTTAGGGAGAGAGTGCACTGCATAGGATGTCATCAGTGATACAGATGGCATCTGATTTGTGTCCTTTTAAATACAACATCTGCAGAAAACGAATTATTTATCAAAATCATATTCTGTTATGATTCTCATCGTTAACGTTTTGAAACAAAGTCTGACATTTAGTCTTGACAATTCCCTCTGCTTGTTTAATAACAAGTGGTACCACTCAACCAGAAATATGACACCTTTTGAGGTCGGGATATCGCTAAATATCCCCTATAGCCGGAGGCAGACAACAATCATAGACCAACTCCAGCTTGCAAGCAGTTCAATTCGGTGAAGAACCGCGGCGCGCGCGCGTGGGGATTTATAGACTACAGTACTTGGCACCTGCACACCACAGCTTCAGCAGCGGAAGCAGGCAGCGGTCGAGCGCATCAGCTAGCGACCGCGCGAGCCCTACCCAGACCGCAGGCGTTAGTGTGTTGTGCAAAGTAGGTGGGTAAAGGTCGCTCAAGGACAGGTCAAGTGAACCTTATTTAAACGTACCATACATATATAGGCTGAATATTCCAAGTAAAAGGCACCTTTAGACTGAGTGTTCTAGGCCCACTGTTATTACATTTGTATGTATTGTACTTTTTGTGCACAAATTAATTGCATGACTGCTGAAATGATCGAGTGGGCACGTGCGCTTAAACAGTAGGAGTAGTAGTAGTAGGCTAGGTCACTGATCCTTTAGGACATGTTAGGCTTGTATTTTCACTGTTTAATATTGCTGCATATTAGGTGGGAGAGTTGGTGTGAATAGTGTGTAGACTATATTCTGCGCTTCCACTAACGCATGAGGAGAAAACATTTCCCTTGGGACCACTTTATGGTCATTTTAATATAAATGTAGTTCATTGATTCAAGGTTTGTAATTAAAATCATTAGAACTAATCCTGCAGGTCGCTCACTCACAGTCTGACCTTTCAAATAATTTTGTGACTTGGCGCACGAACAGAAATCGTGCGTCTAACGTCTCCATGTCCAATGTCCGAAACCTCTTTCTAGGATTTGGGGCTCCAGCGGCAGATGCATCAGGGGAAACTCAATAGGCTCTCCCTGTCCCTGGTCGTATGTGAAAGAGAGACTGATGACACCGGATCGAGCGGTGCGCTTTACCGACAGGCGGTGATGTCATGCGCCATTCTGATACCTCATCGCCTATACGGTTACTGGCCAGTAATTTATTCATTTACATTTGCTAATTTTCCTTACAAGCTTACGTACCGACATGGGTTGGCTGCAGGGACAAGCCTTCTCATTGTCCCAGGGCGGGAAAGACGTAATTTGTTTTGGCTAATCCGGTGTCGAACAGAAACGGATTAGAGATGCTCCGTTGCCACGGAAGAAACGGTTGTGTGTTGCTTGTTGGGTTTAATCATATAGAAAATTGTGTAGACATATCATATGCAGTTCCAGATAATAGGCTAACTGCATTAATTCTCTGAATTCAGTGTATTATGATTACATTAAATTTTGAACAAGGTCCTGAAATTTCTGATCGCAGGGGGTTCCGATAGCCGCTGTCCGTGGTGCTAAGTCATATTTCAATGTTATTAGCGCTATTGTATGTTTGTTTGCACTGGCTTTTCCCTCGTGACAGTGTAACTATATTGCCAAATGCCCAATACCAAAAGTCAATTACTAAATCAGACAGCTCTGCCTGACATGGTTATAGTAGCCTAAGTCAATGGCAGTTCGTTTTCCCGTTTTGTGGGTGTATGGTTTAAAAAGCTGCACGAGATGTTGTTTCATGGTTCGTTCTCCGTTTTAATGTGACTCTTCAAACATACATCAGGGGCCTGTGTTATATAATATGCCTACTGATGGTTTGTCGGGACTGGTGGTTTCTACGGTTGTGGCTAGATGGAGTACAGCTTCATCTAGTTGTAGCGTCGGGATCACAGTTGTTGACAAGTAGCATTTTAGCTAAGCCTAACCCATACCCTTTAATGACGTTCATTCTCCTATCCTGATGCGTTAGTTATCTTAACCTGCTGCGTTGGTTCTCCTAACCTGCTACGCGAAGTCACTTCTTTCCGTAGTTGGGTTAGGTTTAGCTAAAATGTTACAGTTGTCAATGAATCATCAGTCCCGACAAACCATCAGTATCACAGTACCTGTTCAGGAGAGTGTGACATTACAGATAACGTTCAGATAAAAATTTAATCTATTGAGGGAATCGTATCAGCTTTCATGATTATTATATTCATTATATTATATTTCACTACCCTGAATACACCTCAGTACGCACCTCTGGCTATATTTAGGGGAAACGCTGCCTTGGGAAGATTACTCACTGTCTTTGTGTTTGCCACCATCTAGTGGACTCCTAACGCCAACGCATGGACTATACTCCCATGTGGGACTGCTAAATTCTGTCAGTAGAGACGCATTTGATGAGGGCTTTATACATACATTGAATGACTAAAAACATTATAAAACATATTGAAGCATGTGTTTTGTCCATATATACTGTATGTATGCAGACTCTAAGGCAATGGTTCCAAAACTTTTTCGGTTAATGTACCACCAACTGAATTTAGCTCTGCGGTAGTACCCAGTAGGTCTATGGTCTCATGAGTCTTCTCAAGTACCCCCTGTAGATAGGCCAAGTACCCCCAGGGGTCCTAGTACCCCCGGTTGGGAACCAATGCTCTATGGTACTGTATCGAACATAATTGGAATCACTTGAACCCCCAATCATTGTCTCTAGTCTAGGATAGGATGTAAATTATGGATGAATATATTGTTTAAGTAGAACATTTATGTTACCTATTTTCATATGAGGGCGGAAAAACTGAATTGGTGCTTGGCCATGCTGTCATTTGTTTTATTGACTTTTATTGTCCTTCTCTCTCTCTCTGTCTCTCTCTCTCTCTATGTATCTCTCTCTGTATCTCTCTCTCTGTCTCTCTCTCTCTATGTATCTCTCTCTCTGTCTCTCTTGCTGTCTCTCTCTCTCTGTATCTCTCTCTGTCTCTCTCTCTCTGTATCTCTCTCTCTCTCTCTTACACCTCGGTTTGTGTGTGCCTGTGCGCCTTTGTGTGTAAACTTGTACTTGCACAATGATCGTCGTGCTTTTTTTTATCAGCAAAACATGACAAATAGACTATGTGTCATGAATTATTATGTATAATTATTAGCGAATAAAATGGCAGGCGTTTTCTCAATTACAGGTCATATAAACCGGTTCCATTTATGAGTGTGAAGTTAAACTTATGGCATCTGGACTCAGATAAACACATTTATGAGTGTGAAGTTAAACTTATGGCATCTGGACTCAGATAAACACATTTATGAGTGTGAAGTTAAACTTATGGCATCTGGACTCAGATAAACACATTTATGAGTGTGAAGTTAAACTTATGGCATCTGAACTCAGATAAACACATTTGATTAATTAAATAGGAAATAATACAAAGACCTTTTATTCCAAAAGAATATTGATTCTTTTTTTATCTATCGTCCTTTCCTGAAAAGTGCATCATAGATTTTACAGTAAGCAAAATTCATATAAGACATGAACACATCCGCGCTACATTCACAATCATCATTTTGGACAGTGTGCCGCACAGGAGGACTTCTTGCAAGCAAATGTATAAAAAGTATTTATATTCAGATGAAATGGGGAGGTCTTGGGCAATATTGTTCCTTCAGGTGAGTTCTTGGTCAGTTGTTCTTTATTGCTTAACCAATACAGCGAACTCTGCAAAAGAAAAATACAACCATTAACCCTTTCCAGTGTCTTATAACATTCATGTACTTTCTTAGGCCTTAATATAGATTGACACCAGATCATAAACATCGTTATTAATATTCAAGCAGCGGTGAAAAAAGTTCCCAATTGTCATACTTGAGTGAAAGTAAAGATACCTTAATAGAAAGTTACTCAAGTAAAAGTGAAAGTCACCCAGTAAAATAGTACTTGAGTGAAAGTCTAAAAGTATTTGGTTCTAAATATACTTAAGTATCAAAAGTAAATGGAATTTGTCAAATATACTTAAGTACCAAAAGTATAAATAATTTCAAATTACTTATATTAAGCAAAGCAGATGGTACCATGTTCTTGTATTTAAAATGTACAGATAGCCAGGGGTACACTCCAACACTCAGACATCAATTTTACAGAATATGAATTTGTGTGTAGTGAGTCAGCCAGATAAGAGGCAGTAGTGATGACCAGGGATGTTCTCTTGATAAGTGCATGAATTGGACCATTTACCTGTCCTGCTAAGCATTCAACATGTAACGAGTACTTTTGGGTGAAGGAAAACGTACATAATTTTCTTTTGGAATGTAGTGAAGTAAAAGTGAAAGTAGTCTAAAATATTAATAGTAAAGTAAAGTACAGATACCCCCAAAAAACTACTTAAGTAGTACTTTAAAGTAGTTTTACTGAAGTACATTACACCACTGTATGCAAGTGACATTGGTTAACGCATTGATTATCCCATGTATGCTATGTTTCGTACCATCAATTCCAATCATGCCATCACCATCGGCATCACCAGCCTTGAGGAAAGCCTTTGTCTCTGCATCGGTAAGTACCCTGGCATTGGGGCAAAAGTTCTGAAGGAACAGCCTAGAGAAAGAGACACAAATATTAGTTTAGTTTCATTTGAATGTATGCAGACCAATGCACCAATGCACCCTGACTTTTAGAATGCATGCGCACGGATACAATTGGATAAAGTGGACAGTCTCCTGCATTGGTTTAATCAATTGTCTGTTATTTGTACTGTAATGGTGCATGGCTCTTACTTCAGCTCCTCCACCTCAATAAAGCCACTTGCATCCTGGTCAATGACCTTGAAAGCCTTCTTGACGTCGTCGGCGGACTTCGAGGCAAAGCCAATCGTATGGAAGAAGGTCTTGAAGTTGAAGGTGTCGGCGGCTGTAACGCAAATATGAAGGATATATGCCTATTGTGTAACCTGCAAGTAAACACACAATGCAACTACAGCCTAGAGAGGTAATCGTGTGTTCATATGGCTAATTTCACATTTATCATACAACATACTTGTGTTGAAAGGGCTTTTTAGGTGGAGGGGGAAGTAAACAAACTAGGGCCTACCTTTGCACGCTTCCAATGCGGCTTTGATGTCAGCCTCCTTGCACAGATGGGCACAGGCCATTTTGAGCTGAATGTTGAAAAAAGGGAGAAATGTTTACTTTAATACAACTTTGATTTAGCATTTCAACGTTTGGTATTGAGCATTGCATTTAATCTACAACATGTTTGAGAGGTTATTACCAGGCAAGTACTAAACTATTATTATATTGTGCAATACCAGGGCACAAATCACCAAACACTCAGACTTTCTACCAAACAAAATTTCAGCACGACTCAACCCATCTTATTTCATTTAAAATAGATCATCCACTTCATTACGCAGGATGTCAAACAAATATTTCAAACCGACCAGCCACTGTTTATCAACATTTGGCTGGTGGTCTTTTGATAAAAGCAGAGCCCCTTTCACCATGCGTGTGATTATAACGCAATGAGACAGATCAAATCAAATGTGTCAAGCTGCCCTCAAATGTGTCTGTCTCAACCAATGGGTGTAATTTGGGAATTCATATCAAATCCAATTGAAACGTTTTTAGTGGTTCCCAAAAGGAAAGCCCTGATAGTTAAGGCAGCCCACTGCACATGTTGGTCTTTGATAAAGATGTTGATGTGCATTCCAAACGTTCCATCTGAGAAACTGATTTGCAATTGTCCAAATCCGTCCTGCTCCGGGGTGCGTCCAAATACAGAAACAAAATCTCAGCCTTTGGGTGTTTTGGATGACGCAACGGCTTGCAGTCCCACGTAAATTGTAAAGAGCGCATATGATAAAATGTACAGCAAAAACCTGGATGCTGTTGCAATTGTCTGGATCCTGGGTTCCTGTACTTCCTTCGCACCGCACTGAAACTCACCTCTGACGTCTTTGGTGAACGGTTGATAGAGAAGACTTCAGGCGACTGCAGCGAGTGGTGTTCCCATCGATACTGCTGACCTTATATACTTTCACTCAACCGAAACCCGAGGCATAATGTAACCGACACCGGAGGGGGTGGGGGGGTTGTCCACTGGCAAGAGATCCGATCTATTTTAAGTTTCATAAATGAAGATGCTTAAAAGGTGCGTTTGAAAAAAGTCCATAATATCCCCCATTGCTAAGAATATGTTCTGCTGAGTGGTAGGGATGGAATCGACGGTTGCTAAAAAGATCCTGACCGTTTATATTGAGAGGTTATTGTAGCCTATGGATATCAACGCGGTCATTGGTGAAGTTTCTAAGGAGGGTTGTAGTGTTCATGTAATATGCATGCATATGCTGGACTTGAGAGGTCTGTTTAAAACGATTTTGTGTTACTCTGAATGTCTTTGTAAGAGTTTCCAGTCAATCATTGCATTAAGGTGAAGTATTGGATGTGCGTAAACCGTGTTGGTTTAGAGAAAATATGGTGCTTTTATGTTTTAATATTTTCATATTATAAGAAATGAGGCTACACTAACCTTTTAATATTTTACATGAGAGCAATTTACTTGCAACATTCTTATGATTGCCTAAGATTTTATCATGCAATGTCTCGTGAAAGCAAATTTACGCAAGATCTTCCACATTCATTGGTGTATCCCGGACTAAACGTGCATAGCCAAAAAGTGTCTGCCGCTTCTGTAAGCCTATAAATGTAATACGATCATGTGGAGTAGCCTACAGTAAGTTGTACTATACTTCATGTCTAGCCTATACTGCACGCTCAAGTCCTTTGCATTTGTATATTTTTGTTACCCTTTACATCGCTCAGAGTACTTGGAAAATAAAGGAAAATATGACCCAAAACAAACGTCGATATACTGTTTATTACTTTCACATGGTTTGGCTACTGGATAGAAAACAATGCACCATTCCACCATAATGTTTAACTGTTCATTACGCAGTTTTACAGCAAATGTATGTTAAAGTTTATAGCGAACATTATATATTTTTCTGCAGGTGGCATCACTGTCCTATCTTTGACTGCAGGTGGGGGCAGGGATAAACTATCAAGACACCTATATTTCTGTCTGGAAAATGAATTGATTGCGGCACGCTTATGTCGCAAAAGTGTTGCGTGTTGTATTACCGGATACATTACTTAGTTGGGTAGTTACTATGTTGCACCAATGGGGTCAGTGATACACTGATTGGCTGAACACAGTCTGTGTACATGTTTTGACTGTTAAATGAGAGGATATGGAATTAATTATCTTAGATAAGCTATAATAGGACAATTGTTAGTTAGCTACTGTAAATGATTGACTGTAAGTAACTTTTAATTATATGTCAAATAAACAACCTACAAATACATTGCAAGATGTGCCACAAGTTTTCAAAATGTATGCAGATAAACACAATCTGACATGACTGAAAATACCACCATCTCCTTAAGTATTTATAAGGGAACCCCACACACTGGTTACACTGTATTTAACATGTATTTAAAATGTCCCGCTGACTCAACATAATAACACAATGCTATTCTTGGCCATTCTGTTGCAGTGTCAGTTTTCTCCAGCACTTTGTCCCGTTCACCAAATAGGAAGTGCCATCCAGAGAGGGAGGATCCATGAGGGGGCAGCAGGCGGGCAGACCTGCAAGGCTCTATCAGAGTAATATGAAATATATCCTCTGCAAATCCCTTAGGAAGTATACCAGTGATGCCCAAGGACTTCCCCCACACTAGAAGCATGCCAGGACCTGGTCCAAATCCTACAGGACTCCCCTCTCCGATCTGGGCGTTATTAAAACAGGTGCACGTCTCTCTCTCTCTCCCCTCGTAACCCCTCACACTAGCAATGACCTCATAGATAAACACACAGGATACATTTGAAAACTCCTCAAATGTTCCCCAAAAGCCTGAGTTCCAGATCTGTTTGTGCTGTCTTGGTGTGATAGTGACATAGGAGTTCACAAGACAGCACATACATTATAAATCTGGAACTCAGCCTTATTTCTCACCACATTGGTTTCGAAAGCATCGAGGGGCAAAGCTGGAAAGACAATGTTTACACCAAAATAGTATTTATTACTGGGTTTTCACTATTCCTCGAAAGTGTAGATACGATTGTACAATTTTCACAAGCCATTTTCAGATCATTATAACACATCCAAATAGCATTAACAATACACTATAAGGACATTGTGCTCCATGTTGAGAAATATAGTCTGCATAAATAAATAAAAATATGAATTTAGCTGAAAGTTAGTGATTCTGGTTCCGTGAAAAGCGGTGGATCTTGGTCAATGGACAATTATGCCTTTACAAGGGCAAGAAACTCTGTGAAATGTGGATAGAGTAAAATTATCATTAGTGTTGTGCAAAATATGCTCAACCAAGAATATTGACCTTATAGTTCATGTTTGAATAATACGATGCAGTCAACAAATCAGAAAATCAGTGTCCACCTGCTGCAGTAGTACTGAAAAAAAGACGAAAACCTCTTGCTCTTATACACACAAGGCAGTCAATGTAGCAAATCTCTAGTGTTGTTTTTCCTTGTTAACGTCATGTGGTCAGGAAAAACTCTGGGTCCCAGCTATATGTCTAATTTCTTTGTTACCAGTACACCAACATATCATCCCTGCAGTGTCCCTCAACCATGATGAGCTGGGTTAAAGTTCTCTTACTGCCAACTCCAATCTTGCCATCACCATCCTCGTCCTCAGCCACCAGGAAAACCTTGGTCACTTTGTCTGTGAGTACTCTGTCGCCGGCAGAGAAGTTCTGCAGGAACAGCCAGAGAGAGAGAGATGATGGAGGGAGGGATGTTGGTTTAGTGTAGCTTACAAAACTTTGTCTAGTCAGACCAGTATTACTGTTCCAGCTGTCTGATTGTTACTTAGTGTAATGCATTTTGCACAGAGAATTTTCAACCAACATTTTCTTGGTGATACTTCCTCAATTCCCAACCATGAAGACACCGCATGTCTTTTAAACTTCTATGTCTAGTTGCAGGTGGTTTGTTTGAATTTAGAAAATGCTCCATTATTAAACAAAATAATTTTTTTGCTCCATAAAGTAATCCAGCAATGTGTAAGATGCCACCTTTTTCAAATCTTCTCTCAGGTGCCGCATGTCATGAGCGCAACTCAGAAATTAAGTGTTGCGCTGAATGACACTCACCTGTCTTGATCAATGAGAAGATTTGAAATAAACAAGATGGCGGCACACACATTGTTGAATAACTTAATGGAGAAAAACGTGAAACGTTTTATTTAAAAACATATCCAAACATCTGGGATGCGTACAGAGTCATTCCCCACCTCCACTTTGCCCAATCAGAATCATGTCTCCCTGATTCTACTCTCTGCACACAAAAACCTACTGAAGAGGGAGCCACCAACAGAGAGAATGGTGAGACAAAGGAGCAGACTCAATTCTCCAGGAGTGTTTTGAAAACACAAACTGGAATTACAATGTGACACACAACGCAAGCAGCAAGGACTACAGGCTATTACAGACTACAAAGGCAAAGCCAGCTGTGTGATTCCCACCAATGCCTCTCTCCCCGATGAGCTCAACAAATTCTATGCTCGCTTTGAGGCCACCAACACTGAGCCATCCAAGAGGACCCCTGCTGCTCCGGACGACCAGGTGCTTATGCTCTCCGAGGCTGACATGAGGGAAACTCTCCAGAGAGGGAATACTCAAAAAGCTGCAGGACCAGACAGCATCCCCGGCCACGTCCTCAGAGCAAAGTCTGACCAGCTGGCAGGCATCTTCACAGACATCTTCAACATGTTCCTATCCCAGGCTGTAGTCACCACATGCTTCAAGTCAACCACCATCATTCCAGTGCTCCATCATTCCAATTGTTCCCTCCAAGCTCATCACCAAACTCAGGGCCCTGGGTCAGGAAACCACCCTCAGCAACTGGATCCTGGAAGGTCTGTTATGGAAACTGCTCCGCTCTCGACTGCAATGCCCTTCAGCAGGTGTTGAAGACGGCCCAGTACATCACAGGTACTGTACTCCCACCCATACAGGACATCTACCCCAAGCGATGCCTGAGGAAGGCCCTCAACATCATCAAGGACCCCTCATAACATCATCAAGTACCCCTACTATTCGATTTTATTGTTTTAAAGTTTTGTAAATATTTGTATTACTGTTTCTTTAGCCATTTACTTTCTGCTATGTTTGCTGCAGTGTTGAGAGGTGAACCTGCAGGTCAGCATTTAATTCACTGTGGACTCCATGTATATCAGTTGTACGGTATGATGATGAATAAACCAAGTATAACGCCTCAAATGTGTACCAAATATACAAATGTGTTATTGGAAATTGTAAATAGTCTGGTGGCCATTTGATGAATTGTTCAGCAGTCTTATGGCTTGGGGCTAGAAGCTGTTAAGGAGCCTTTTGGTCCTAGACTTGGTGCTCCGGTACCGCTTGCCGTGCGGTAGCAGAGAGAACTGTCTATGACTAGGGTGGCTGGAGTCTTTGACAATTTTTAGGGCCTTTCTCAGACACTGCCTGGTATAGAGGCCCTGGATGGCAGGAAGCTTGGCCGCAGGGATGTACCGGGCCACACGCACTACCCTCTGTAGCACCTTATGGTCAGATGCGGAGCAGTTGTCATACCTGGCGGTGATGCAACCGGTCAGGATGCTCTCAATGGTGCAGCTGTATAACTTTTTGAGGATCTGGGGACACATGCCAAATCTTTTCAGTCTCCTCAGGGAGCCCTCTTCACGACTGTCTTGGTGTGTTTGGATCATGATAGTTTGTTGGTGATGTAGACAAGGAATTTGAAACTCTCGACCCGCTCCACTACAGCCCTGTTGATGTTAATGGGGGCCTGTTCGGCCCTCCTTTTCCTGTAGTCCACGATCAGCTCCTTTGTCTTGCTCACATTGAGGAAGAGGTTGTTGTCCTGGCACCACACTGCCAATTATCTGACCTCCCTATAGGTTGTCTCATCGTTCTCGGTGATCAGGCCTACCACTGTTGTGTCGTCAGCAAACTTAATGATGGTGTTGGAGTCGTGTTTGGCCCCACAGTCGTGGGTGAACAGGGAGTACAGGAGGGGACTAAGTACACACCCCTGAGGGGCCCCAGTGTTGGGGATCAGCATGGCAGACGTGTTGTTGCCTACCCTTACCACCTGGGGGCACCCGTTAGGAAGTCCAGGATCCAGTTGCAGAGGGAGGTTTTAGTCCCAGGGTCCTTAGCTTAGTGATGAGCTTCATGGGCACTATGGTGTTATCTGTCTATGCTGGTGATATATTGAGCATCTTTTCTGGCTCTATTATGCACTGTAGACACACAAGTGAAACACAATCTGACATAGTAGGTTTGAAGTGAAGAAAAATTGGACCTGCTGATTTTTGTTGACAAACTGGTATAATTCGTACCTGAGCATGTAGCCAGAGCTGCGGTCACATCAGCTGCAGCGAGAAGTGCGGCCATTGTCTGGGAAATTATAATGTTCTTACATTTCACTGTTAAAACTGTCAACACTATAGGGGTCACATTTAGACGTTGTTTTCAAGAGTGAATAACCCACGAGGTTACATTAAGGTTCAAATTAAGATGAATAGAAAGACAAGATATATCTTTTTAACGTTTTAAATTAGTTTTATTATATTTTATTTGCCACTGTGGGAAGAAATAGATGCCAACTCTGTAAATCGATTCAAACGTGTGCGCAAAACATGCAGTGCTAGTTAAATAGGCTTCACAGTCGGTTCCGCCACAGATTTGGTTTGACTAATTACCAATTTCTCAATCTTTTCAGCGTGTAGAAGCATTTATAATGTAATCTTTTTTTCATCACTTTGACAAATTAGTGACATGTGGGGAAATAATGTTTTTAAAGCTACATTACATTGTAGCCCTTTACATTCACACCTATATGGATTGAACATGGCAAATTTGGGCACTGATAAACTGTATGATTTTATTTTACTTTGACTGACAGCTGTTCTGAACTTGTGTTGGAACTTGAGCACCTCATACGACAGTTGCAGCCTGGGCCCATCACTCCCGCTAATTGGGAAACTTTTGCAAATGTTTTGTTGTCTGAATGAGGAAAATGCTGTAAATTATGAAGACTCTATGTATTTTTGAAAGATGAGACGTTGAAGATTATAATAAATACCACTTTGATGTCATGTAAGCAAGCCAAACACCCATGAGTCCAAATGTGCACTTCACATTTTCATATCCTAAAACCCATGTCACATACAGTGTCAAAGTTTCTGATCACTTTGTTTGATGTACAGTTTGAATATGAGATTTCGTCTTACCCTGCGTTGTTCTGAACATAATGAGCCTATGTTTGTCTTTTGTGAAGAAAATTAGCCGCGGAACATGCACCAGAATGCACTAATGACTCATTTCAAAGCGCACCAAAATTATGATATTTTTCCCTGAATTGCGTTGTGAAAGCCTAAAACTGTAATATCGTGTTGGCAACAGAACATGCTTTTAAATCATGCCCGCCTGACCCAGATTGCAATTTATAATGGACTGTTTTTGGATTTCGTAAACAACAACAGTAATTGTGTGATGGCAGGGATGCAGGGTTGTGTTCCTCGCAAAATAACTATGTGTACTTGCTCCAGGAGAGCTAAAAAAAAAAGCACCTTATAGTTGAAGACTCTTCTTTGAGTAAAATGGCTTAGGAACTGTGCACAATTTGGAGAGGTGTGTGTCCACCTGGAGACACCAGGTTGTCCTCTCACTCAAACCTTGTCATTTATTTGTCTTATTTTGCACCTAACCCGCATTTTCCAGGAATGTTCGTGTCATGTTACTGAATGTATCCATAGTATTTTCAGATTTCGTTCAACAAATCAACAAATGCCGCGAGAAGTACAGTACATGTAAAATGCACATAAAATCAACAACGTAATGTTTGGATTCAGTCTTGTGTCAGTCAGGTGAACCGTTGTGTCTAATAATTTTCCCATAATTTTCAAACTGTTCCCTTTCAATTGCTACCATTGTTATGCATATGGTTTTCATATTTCTTATGCAAGAAACATTTCAATGTATCCCTATCCATATAAGCCAATTTCCACGAGTGTAAAAGGTTAAATAGACCATTTAAAATAATTATAGGCATACTGTTTATGTGGTAAATATAGGCTACTATTTTTTGGGTTTGCTTGTATTACGAGTGTGTGATATGAGTCAGTAAATGGAATTACATTCACGACATCTGTAACAGAATCACCCTCTATGACCCCCATCTCAGGAAACCCAACTTTCGAGGCATAGCTTTTGGTGATTGTCTCCTTTGAGTAACATCTGGCATTTGTAAAACATAAAACTATTAGTTATTCCATTCCATTACTCTTTATTTTTCTCTATTTAAAAGGAGGTGCTTTACAAGCCCCGTTTAGTTTTTTACCTCTCCATACACGCTGCACGTGTACTTCTAGTTGTCTTCTAATTATCATAATCTTATTGTTTTGCAAATAAATCAAACACAGAGGAGAACAAATCAGTGACTAATGATTATAACGGATGGTAAGAAGCTCAAAGTGTTATCCACCTTCACAACTGCTGTCCATAAATGATCAAGTTTGCCTCTGCTGAAAATTGTCCCTAAAATGTTTTTAAATCATTTTTACTGAGAGGTCCAGTGCTCCATGTAAGATTTTGGTTCCATATTCACTATTCTGATGTATTCCAATTCAATGCCCCCATCTGAGATCCCTTTGCGCACTGAAGTTCCTTCGGAGAGCGCACATCCCACTCACCTTTACGCTGCGTGAAGGCAAGTGAAAAACAGTGGATAACTCGAGTTGGCTGACCCTAACCCCTTTACTTCTGTTTTGTATTACCGTGACCCGGTGCGGTGACCCACACCATTTATTAGAGTTTGAGTCCCCGTTACTATATCAGCATCGGTTTTGCAAAAAAAATTGCTATTTTTAACGTAACAAATTAGGTTGTTCAGGGGCTCTGTGTTAGAGCCACGTGTGTGAGTGCCTAAAGACGTGGCAAGGTCATAGCCGCCTTGAAACCAAAGTAGGCTAGGGAGTGACTTCATTGACCAACCATTCACACATCTGGGCAGATAAAAGAAAATCTGTTGTTTGCGGATATCAATTCTCAGTCGCAGGCCAACCCTATTCAGCTCTTCATGACTTCATGCTTTTCGTGATTGATCTAATTGATTTATTAATTGACACAAACACAGCTAGGCATATTATGCACGAAACATTTTGATATAGTCACTGTAATATGCATTCTGACCCTTCTGCGACTCCCCTGCATAGAGGACCATTAACAATTCCATGCGGGTTAACTGTCCACAGATTCAGGAAATACGTTTTTTAAATTAAGCCTCTTACCACCTGATCCTTCTTATATGCAATGAGTTTAAATAATGCCGACAACCTTTACGCCCATGTGTGTGAACTAGGCCTGGCTACAAAGGTTGACTGCTATGCTCCTACACCAGCTCTATAGACACTCCGAACAGTTTATTAGCTCTCAAACAACTTCACCTTGACATCGTGTTTATACCTGGATGGAATGGTAGAAAGAACGCCTTCCTTTCTCAATGCGACACTGCACTAACGGGAATAGCATGTCACCTGTGTGGTGTTGGATATAGAGTATCCGTCAGTCAGTTGGGAGACGAAGACAGATGGAGAGGGTATGAATGGAATTCGACGTGAGTGTCCTCCATCACCTTTTACTGCCTGTCAAAGAAAAGCCTTCGATCAATACAACTATTCACGAAACTGGGATGCCATGCAGAGCCATCCCACAGGACACAGACATCAGTTAAACAGCTAGTTTGGATTTACATTTGGTTGAGTTGTCAACTAACGTGGAAATCTGTCCTTTGGTCTGATGAGTCCAAATTCGAGATTTTTGGTTCCAACCGAGAATGTGAACGGATTATCTCCACATGTGTGGTCCCACCGGTGAAACATGGAGGAGGGGGTGGATGGTGTTGGGGTGTTGGGGTGCTTTGCTGGTGACACTGATGGTGATTTATTTATAATAAAAGGCATACTTAACCAGCAGGCTACCACAGCATTATGCAGTGATACGCCATCCCATCTGGTTTGTACTTAGTGGGACTATCATTTGTTTTTCAACAGGGACAATGACCCAACACACCAGGCTGTGTAAGGGCTATTTGACCAATAAAGAGGAGTGATGGAGTGCTGCATCAGATGACCTGGCCTCCACAATCACCCAACCTCAACCCAATTGAGATGGTTTGGGATGAGTTGGGACCGCAGAGCGAAGGAAAAGCAGCAACAAGTGCCCAGCATATGTGGGAACTCCTTCAAGACTGTTGGAAAATATTCCAGGTGAAGCTGGTTGGGAGAATGCCAAGAGTGTGCAAAGCATAGATCAAGACAAAGAGTGGCTACTTTGAAGAATCTAAAATCTAATATATTTGGATTTGTTTAACACTTTTTTTGGTTACTACATGATTCCATGTGTTATTTCATAGTTTTGATGTCTTCACTATTATTCTACAATGTAGAAAGTAGTAAAAATAAAGAAAAACCCTTGAATGAGTAGGTGTGTCCAAACTTTTGACTGTTACTGTATATCTCTCTATTATGTGTGGGAATAGTTTGGAACAGATTTCGGCTCGCGGGATGCCAGTTGTGGAACACTGCTATAGGCTCCAGCCTACTCAAATGACTTTATGTAGACTATAAGTGTAGCCTATAGGCTATAGCCTACCCAAACATTACGCATAATTGTATGCATATATCAAAATGAATGCTGTCGGCTTTTTCGTTTACAATAGATAATACAATGTTATATTTTATTCACATGATTCTTCATGGGCAAAGGCAGATGTTAACACATCTATCGAAATAGGCATTTTTAGGTCTGACAAGTATTAATTTAAATTATCTCCAGCAGAAGGCGGTGTTAGTCCTGATATGGACACGCCATACGGGGAACACAACATTGCATGAGTTTATCAAATGGTTTTTTAATCATTTTTCCGACATATTTTGTTTTGTCTACATCTAACCATATTTAACCTTTCTGGCCTCATTGCAGACTGGCGTATCGCTGTCAGTACAGGATAAGTCAATTAATAAGATGGATTTAATTGACGCGTACAATAGGCTACTCATCTCATTGTCTTGATGAATG
>NW_022263742.1:0-44220 GCF_002021735.2 Oncorhynchus kisutch
TGGTGCAAAGGACTGTTTTTATTTGCAACTAGTAAGAACTTTTCTTTTTGTGAGACCCTGGTTCATGTGAACGTATACAAGTTTAATATTCTTCATCTAGTCACTGTGATAGTAAATGTCCATTTCTGTTTTTCTATTAATGCCAGGCGAATCGTAATATTTTAAGAGACAGGAATGAGGTTTCTAAGCAGTTTCCTGTATTGAAGACTTTTCCTTAGTTTCGGGTTTTGAAAATGAATATCAGTAAGTCAGTCTTATTTCCATTCACGGATTGTGTTTTACAGGAAGTATTTGGTATCCCAATTAAAGATAAGGTTACTTATATTGAATTGTTATATGCAAGGATGAAAAACAAAGGACTGAATTGAACGTTAACTAATTGAACCTCGGGTTGATGAGAGATATTTTGTTATACGGTCGAATATTATTATCCAAAGCTGAAGGGTTATCCAGATTGGTTTATGTCTCGCTGTCACTTGACTTACCCCCTAAAATTGTAAAGGACTTAGATAAGATTACTTATAGTTTTATTTGATGTGATATCCACAAAAATTATGTGGATATATTGAAGCAACATCTCAAGACATCAGTCAGGAAGTTAAGGCTTGGTTGCAAGTGGGTATTCCAAATGGACAATAACCCCAAGTATACTTCCAAAGTTGTGGCAAAATGACTTAAGGACAACAAAGTCAAGAATTGGAGTGGCCATCACAAAGCCCTGACCTCAATCCTATAGAAAATGTGTGGGCAGAACTGAAAAGGCGTGTGCGAGCAAGGAGGCCTACAAACCTGACTCAGTTACACCAGCTCTGTCAGGAGGAATGGGCCAAAATTCAGTAAACTTATTGTGGGAAGCTTGTGGAAGACCAACCGAAACGTTTGACCCAAGTTAAACAATTTAAAGGCAATGCTACCAAATACTAATTGAGTGTATGTAAACTTCTGACCCACTGGGAATGTGATGAAAGAAATAAAAGCTGAAATAAATAATAATTATTATTAATTTCACATTCTTAAAATAAAGTGATGATTCTAACTGATCTAAGACAGGGATTTTTTACTAGGGTTAAATATCAGGAATTGTGAAAAACTGAGTTTAAGTGTATTTGGCTAAGGTGTATGTAAACATCAGACTTCAACTGTACCTAGAAGTGCACACTATTCTTATTATTTTTTAATGTATGTATATAGTCAACTATACAACTTCCACTACTACTACACTTTATATCATCCAATAATATATAATTAAAAACACTCAACATGAAGAATTAATGCAATTATGTTAATTTCAAATATTTATTTTGAAATATAGATTAGGTGCTCTTCTTTTTATAGCAGGAAGTAAAGGGACTGGACAAGGCTTTGCCTATAGCTGAAAACATCCTGGAAATGAGCGAACGCTTCCTTGGTTTCTTCTTGGTGGAGCATACACTCTCTGTTCGGCAGGATTCTTGATCATTGACAATTGCTGGGGGAAAATGTAAACATAACATTTCTTTAACTGACCCTAGTTAGTGTGAAGAATTAGTATTGCATTATTATTATTTAAATTGTAATATTCTACATAATTTCCAAATGTAGGGCGGCAGGTAGCCTAGCAGTCTCAATCCGCCTATTTAACACAGAAGTGTTACATAGGCCCCCCCCAGGGCTTAGACTGTTTAGTGCCAAAAAGAAGGGGATAAAAACATGCAAAAATATATATACATATAAATATATATATATATTAGTAAACAGGAAGTTATATACATATAAATAAATATATATATTTCGTCAAATTTCTTATATCTCTCAGATTTAGGACAGACACTTCAGTTCCATGTAGTGAATCTGTTATTCAATGCGTTTGTATGGGCAAATAGCAGTAAGGCCGATACACACCCCTCGGCCCAGACAGGGCTTAGACTCTTGTGGGTTAAAAAGCATGATCATTACAAAGGTGCAACTCGTGCTGGACACAATAAAAGGCCACGCTAAAATGTGCAGTTTTGTCACACCACACAACGCCACAGATGTCTCAGAGACAGAGACTGAGAAAAATAGGAGCAAGGAAAAACGCTGGTTGACTTGTTTTGAGGGAGCGTGCAATTGGCATGCTGACTGCAGGAATGTCCACCAGAGCTGTGGCCAGAGAATTGGATGTTTATTTCTTTACCATATGCATATCTGTATTCCCAGTCATGTGAAATCCATAGATAAGGGCCTAATGAACGTATTTAAATTGACTGATTTCCATATATGAACTGTAACTCAATAAAATCTTTGAAATTGTTGCATGTTGCGTTTATATTTTTGTTCAGTACACATTTGAGTGTATTGACTTACCTGTTTCACTGACGGCAGGGGTCTGGTTCTGGGAAGGTGTTGGAGTGCAGTGGTTCTTCTTGTTGACCTGCTTTGTACTCTGGGTAACCAACAGTCATTTATACAGTAGGAGAAATTGCACACAAAGGGTAACAGTGTTTACCATCATACTGTACGTAATGAATAAAGAATAATCTTAAAAATGTGTATTTTGATGACATATGTACCTTTGGGTTGAGTCCACAGAGAGTGCTGAATCTTCCTCTCTTCTTTTCCTTTCTACCAGTTTTTGGAAGCCCAGAATTACCTACCTCGTCACTGCCAAGTGCATTGCGTGATGACAACTGGGTCATGGAGGGAGGTGAAGAGCTAGCCTCATTGCATTTCGTTAGTAGTTCCCTAGTTAATGATTTGACCAGGGCATCGTCAAATGCATAATCCGTTGACTTCATTGCAACCTGGAGCATCTTCTCTGACCCAAATTCTTGAAGAAGCCCCTTGTAGACAGCCTTGAAAATCTTTTTGATTTTCAGATTCTGGGGGTAGGCTTGAGTTGGTTCAAGGCCTGAGGTGCCACAGAACTCAGACAGAATCCTCTTTGTGAGAACTCTTGATGTTTCACCAATGTCAGAGGATTCCAGTAATGTGATAGGGGTGATCATTGACAGCAGTCTAACAATCAGTAAAAGTACCAAAGAGGTGTAGTCATTGCTAGTGGAGTCAAATGATGCATGTGTATCAGAGTCCATGGCTGATGGAGTTGATGGATGCACAGAGGCACTAGATATCTCCAGATCTTTGTTGTCCATCTTGGATTCCACCTCTCCTAAAACTTGAATATCCACAGTTCCACCGTTGTGTGTGCTGCTGCCAGACAGAGATGGTCTAGGCAATGATTTGGCACTAGACTGACGGCTAGTGGTCATGAGAGCCGGTCTGTCAGAGTCAAGTGTTCCAGCATCAGTTGGGGACAACCCATTGATTATGTTCATCAACTCTGATAATTCTTCTGATGAATTGGAGGCCACAGAACAGGTATCCATGACCTGATTGACCATTATATTGGTGAAAAGGCTCTTTGTGTCACAGTAAACCTGTGAGGAACTAACGGAGATGGCAGAAGAGCTCGGGATAAGCCGACTTGTGTCCTGCAGACAACCATCAGAGATGATAGTTTGGCAGAAATCGGATCCTTGTGATGGTGGCGGAAGCCAGAAGACAATCTGCTGTAGCAGACGTTTTATTGACTCCGTAGCAAAGGAGTACACAAGGTCAGATGGAAACTCCCTGGATTCTTCAGAAGCATTCAATCCTGTCTTCAGCTTCAAAAGAATAGAGTCAGACACGGTCTTGCCAGCTGGCACAAAAAGAGCCTGGGGGGTGTTGTGACTCTTTATGAGCTCATAAACTTTGTCAGTGAGCTCATGTGAGAAGTTCTGAAGACCGTCCCTGGGGCTGAGTCTCGCAAGTCTTCTTGTAAAAGAAGTGACATCATCTGCAGTGGCTATGTGTTCCATATCTTCTCTTGGAATGACCTCCATAACAATGTCAACTATGGCAGAGATGGTTTGCCTTGTGTAATTTGTTGACCCTTGTGAATGAGTTGAGGAGTCACTCATATCAATGACCGAACTCCTAATGATAGGACAATAGATTTCAACAGGCCACTCATCGGGGACTGGAGTGCCTGGAAGAGAATTTGTAAAATCACTCCGGGACCCTCTGGTCATGGCAGAGGTGATGGACAGGGAGGACTTTGAGGAGGATGGCCGGTGTATCTCGTGTCTATCAGTTCTCACCATGTCAACATCCTCCAACATGGAGCCCACGATGGAACGAGTCAAGAGGCCTTTCTCTGAGGTGCTCATCCTCTCTGACATAGACACTCTCCTCTGGATTGTCATCAGAGTCTGACTAATTAAGGCTTTGGAATAATTTACCATGCTGGTCTGGCTGCCTTCATGTTCACTGTAAGTCATTTGTGTAGAAGTAGCTGTTCTGCATATGGATTCGGCATGTTTGGGGGCCTCAACCACATTGTCTAGGAGGACCGGTTGTTGCTGGGCAAAAAAGTCCTTGACCTTGGTGAACACATTGTTGAACAGGTTAACAGTGCCTGGCCAAATGATCTTTCCTTTCACATTGGCCCCGTTGTGAACACTGACAGGAAGGGTTGAAGCTGACAGGGATCTCTCTAACTGGCCAGACACTGAAGCATCAGACATTTTAGTCATCTGGGTGAATCTATTAAGGTCTTTAGTGATGCTTATGACGATGTTGGATGCTGCAGAATTGGTGTGCAGAGAAGAGGTGAACAAAGGTGGAGTTCCACTCTTCTGAAGGATTTTGACATCTCTATCATCACCATCATTACTGGACTCTGCACAAATGTCTGCACTTCTACCATCAAGGCTGGTATTTACAATGCCAATCAACCCTGATTGAAGGATCCCACCAGCCATATGTGAGGCTTTAGTTTGAAACTCCTCAGTACATAGTTTGTCAAAGGCTGTGGATTTAAGACTTCTAGAGGATGCCTCCTCCTCATCATTGTTGATCTCACCGTGCAAATTGTCCTGTGTATTGACAGCATAGTCATCAACAGATAAATATGATTTGGAGGCGGCAAGGACGTCAATCTGAGAAACAACGGCATCCAAAAGCTTGGACAGGTCTTCTGTATCTCCTTTTAGGCTAGAGAGGCATTTCTCCATGGATTCCTCAGATTGATACACAGTGAGGATCTGACTAATGACCTCCTTGGTACAGGTTTGAAGGTCTGCTTGGATTTCAAGAGAATCACTATTACAAGTCACCTGAGAATCTAAACTTTCACTAGGAGCCTGTTTGAGAGTCTCATCATGTATTGGTGTAACACCATCGATGACCTTTACAGAGTCTTGGCAGGGAGTGAGAAACCGCCTCAGCATTTCTCTAAATCTATGATATAAAATAAGAGCAGCAGAAAGGGTGCTCACCTTTGAAATTCTGACATTTTCAGAGTCATGTGCCTGCATGGACTGAACAACAGTCTCCACATCTGTTACAAAAGTGTCCAGCAATGTAGATGCTTCAGAGTCTCCCAGTAAGCTGTTTGTAAAGGGGTTGACATATCTCAGATCTTCACTCACTGCCTTTCTAGCCTTTGTCTGGAAAGACACACCGGAGAGTTTCTTCATATTTATAATTGGAAGACTCTGGGTAGATTCACTGTTGGTGGTGCTGTCCTGCAGACCAAGTGGAAAAGTGAGATGGGAGAGACATTGTTCACTGTCTAACAACTCAGATGGTGAGGGGGAACAAGAACTGGTGAAATCATTCAAGTCAGACATGATGCCATCCACAAATAGAATGGCCTCCAGAGACTCTTCAGAATCACACTCTCCAACAGAAGATGAGAACTTCTCCATCACCTCAGTCTTATACAAGACTAGAACCTGGCTGGCAATCGCTTTTGTGGTGTCAAGGAGGACTTGGTTTTGCAAATACTTGTTGAGAGCCAAGAGAGGTTTTGGGGTCTCACTTTGTCCTTTTTGTTCATTCATAGATGAGGGGGTTATTAAAAGTGGTTTACAAGAAATGGAGTCCGATGTGTCAGCCTCACCATTACTGGAATGACCGACGTCCAGGCACAAAGTTGGAACCATTGTGAAAGAATATTTTGTGCTCCCCACAAATGTACTTGCGAGAGACCCTTTTTCTGGACAGGTAAGAAGCCTCTTCAGCGTATTTTTTATGTCGTAGTAACAACCAACAGTGTAAGACCAGATCTTACTTCGATGATTTTCAAGAAGGATCTGCTCGCCCTGTGCAGGGGAGCAGGATGCCCTGATAGACTGGGTAAGATTGTCCATGTCTGAAACAAAGGTACTTACCAACTCAGAGGCCTCAGGGTCAATCATAAGGTCTCTGATCTCACCTATCCGAGGAGTTGGACTAGATGATATTGTGCCAGAACAACATGATGTACAACCCCTGAATCTTTTAACAATCTCCCGGATCGATTCAGTGGCCTTGGTCTGAAACTCCTCAGTGAGTAGTCTGTCCATACTTTGTGTTGACAGACGAAGACTAGATTTGGCACCTTTGATATTGAGGTTGCTCTCTCCTTGTTTTAGCATCTCCTCTGGACTTTTACAAGCTTCAAGCATCTTCATATGGTCAGCAACAACACAAAGCAGTTCCCTCTTGTCGGGGTCATTTTCTTCCTTATTGCTGAAGTTCAAAACAGTGCCACTGAGGGCTGTCATGACCTGTCCTGTTAAATGTGTCATATCCACCTCAACACCATCCTCTCTGAGAACAATCTGCTCAACACTCTTCCCATTAATATACATCTGAAGTATGTTGGAAACGCCAGACACCATCTCCTCAACCACCTTGGTGCTGGAGACACCACCACTGGCAAAAATAACAGGGGACATTCGGCCAGAGATGGGAGTTTGGATGGCCACAGAGATTATGGAATTGACCTTCTTTGACACTTCTCCAACAATAACCCGGGATAGACTTTGAGTGTCTACCTGGTCCTCTCTTTGGATACAGAGGACATTGTTCAGCGACTCTTTGAAGGAATCCTGGACACCAGTGAGGAGACTGTCCTCAGTGATCCCAAAAAAGTCCCTGAGTGGCTCAGATGATATAGACTCACCATCTCCCTGAGTATTTGGCAACACTGTCTGAGACCTTTGAGAATACAAAGCAAACAATACAGCATTCCATATTCAATAGTAGACACGGTAGTGACATTAATACATCATTCAGTAATCAGTTAAATTGGTCATTAAGAGTAAACTGTTACACAGATAAACAAAACATATTTTCACAAAATGGGTTATGAATAGTTAGGTGAAACCGGTTTCTTTAGGAATGACTGAACATACCCATTACGAGAGGAGCTTGATTTGGCCGTGCAACACCTTGAGGATTTGCTGCTGCCTCTCTTGCGAATCTTCAGGTTTGTGCTAGAGGATCTCTCTGATTCTGTCAGAGACTTGCTGGATACTGGAGACACATGGCTGTATATCCGTACAAAACGGAAAATTGCAGGGATGATGACCTCCAGGATGGCCTCAGATACAAACCGCACAATCTCCAGGCACATCTCTGCAAGCAATGCCCTCATCACCTGTAGGACCGAAACAGTGTAGGTAGATTACTCATAGCCGGGCTCTGAAACCAAGCTCCTCGAAGAGATACCAACAATCTCACATATGTTCATGAGAATCATGAAAGTGGCATACATTGGAGAGCATGAAAAGCAGTAGGCTACTAAAAAGCTCTTTGAATGAAACTGTTTGTGATAATGTGGATGATACTGTAGATAGATAAAAGGTTTGTATCTAATATTCTTGAAACATCTATTAATATATCTATGAATCATTTTCAGGGTGAAGGGACTTACAGGGTCCATCCTGCCAATGCTTAACTGCCTCCATTGCCTATAGGAGATAATTAGATGTTTTTTAGCACCAAAAAGCACACCAACACACATACAATTTATAAAATCCTCCAGATGACATTGCATTCAAATACTACAATAGAAGTTTGGACATACTCCTCAGTAAGTTTTTCCAGAAACCGGATGATAATCGGGTTGAAAGCATCCGGATCGATTGGCGGGAGGTCAAGAGCCCTGGTCTGACAGGCCCTGGAGACACACTCACTTAGGATCTTCTCATTAGATTGTCCCTGGTGAGATGTCCCCTGAACTGCCATCCCAGAGAATTCCACAGATGTAGAGGGACCTGTGTGCAAAGCAGCATTCACCAAGGTAAAGAAGTCAAAAAACATGTAACCTCCTGAGGCAAATATGTATTAGCCAACTTTGTGTACTTTGTGAAGTTAAGTAGCCAAGAAAGTATAACATGTGCACTCTGCTATTAGTCCTCTGCTCAATAGATGTCCATACTAAATTACATTTACATGCAAAAGGATTACATTCAGTGAAATTAGAGTTTCATTTATGACCTGCATCAGTGATCTGCTCCACTTTGTTTCTCTTGGTCCTCTTGGCCTAAAAAGACAATACAGTCAATGATATACACGTAGATCTGTATGAAGCCATTCCAATACAGCCCTTTGAGTAGAGCAAGGGTAAGACTGATTGCAGGGCTGTTCTAATCCTGTTCTAATGTTAAAATGTATTTTTCCATATCAGACACACCCTATGTGTTTGAATACAATCACCTACATAGGCACTGAGCTTGGCTGATGCTTTAAGCACACTGTTTAATTAAATAATTAAGACACACAAATGACTCAAGAAAGAGCCCGATGGTGACACTGTATTAAAAGAAATGACAGCGAGTGCCTGTGTGACAGGTGCACGTTGTCTCGCTCTCCTCCCTACTGCAGCGAAAAGGCACCGCATAACAGCAACTGTTTATTGTGCTGTCCATGCTGAAGACGCAATATCATTTCAGCCATTT
This sequence comes from Oncorhynchus kisutch, assembly GCF_002021735.2. Taxonomy (NCBI): domain Eukaryota; kingdom Metazoa; phylum Chordata; class Actinopteri; order Salmoniformes; family Salmonidae; genus Oncorhynchus; species Oncorhynchus kisutch. The sequence goes on from NW_022263742.1 coordinate 8,736, forward strand.
AGTTTCTTCCTTACAGTTCTGGAAACTTCTTCTTTACAGTTCTGGAAACTTCTTCTTTACAGTTCTGGAAACTTTAGAGTGTTTTCTATCCTAATCTGACAATTATATGCATATTCTAGTTTCTGGGGCTGAGAAATAGGCCGTTTCAAATGGGTATGTTTTTTAGCCAAAAACGAAAATACTGCCCCCTACGTGCAAAAGGTTAAGCAAATGTTAAGCAATACCAGTCTGTTCTAACGACTAGAAATTATAAAGCCATTATTACAGCATAGCAAATATTAAAAACAGCCGAATCTGTGAAATCGCTTAATTCAACATTTTGCCGGTGCATGAGGCTTGGTGCTCACAGAATCAGTAGGCTATTAAACAAATACTCAAACAGGCAACAGAAGCTATATCTGTCTTACTCCTGTATATATGTATACAGTACCAGTCAAAAGTTTGGACACACCTACTCATTCAAGGCTTTTCTTTATTTGTACTATTTTCTACATTGTAGAATAGTAGTGAAGACATCACAACTATGAAATAACACATATGGAATCATTTAGGTACCAAAAAGTGTTAAACAAATCAAAATATATTTTATATTTGAGATTCTTCAAAGTAGCCATCCTTTGCCTTGATGGCATTTTTGCACACTCTTGGCATTCTCTCAACCAGCTTCACCTGGAATGCTTTTCCAACAGTCTTGAAGGAGTTCCCACATATGCTGAGAACTTATTGGCTGCTTTTCCTTCACTCTGTGGTCCAATTCATCCCAAAACATCTCAATTGGGTTGAGGTTGGGTGATTGTGGATGTCAGGTCATCTGATGCAGCCCTCCATCACTCTCCTTCTTGGTCAAATAGCCCTTACACAGCCTGGAGACGCAAACCAGATGGGATGGCGTATCACTGCAGAATACTATGGTAGCCATGCTGGTTAAGTGTGCCTTGAATTCTAAATAAATCACAGACCGTGTCACCAACAAAGCGCCCCCACATTATCACACCTCCTCCATGCTTCATGGTCGGAACCACACATGCGGAGATCATCTGTACGCCTACTCTCACAAAGACATTGTTGGAATTTGGACTTATCAGACCAAAGGACAGATTTCCACCAGTCTAATGTCCATTGCTTGTGTTTCTTGGCCCAAGCAAGTCTCTTCTTCTTATTGGTGTCCTTTAGTTGTGCTTTCTTCGCAGCAATTTGACCACGAAGGCCTGATTCACGCAGTCTCCTCTGAACAGTTGATGTTGAGATGTGTCTGTGACTTGAACTCTGTGAAGCATTTATTTGGGCTGCAATGTGAGGTGCAGTTAACTCTAAAGAACGTATCCTCTGCAGCCGAGTTAACTCTGTCTTCCTTTCCTGTGGCGGTCCTCATGAGAGCCAGTTTCATCATTGTGCTTGATGGTTTTTGCGACTTGATGGTTTTTGCACTTGATAAAAAGTTCAAAGTTCTTTACATTTTCCGGATTGACTGAACTTCATGTCTTAAAGTAATGACGGACTGCTGTTTCTCTTTGCTTATTTGAGCTGTTTTTGCCATAATATGGACTTGGTCTTTTACCAAATAGGGCTATCTTATGTATACCAACACTACCTTGTCACAACACAACTGATTGGCTCAAATGCATTAAGAAGGAAAGAAATTCCTTTACTTAATTTTTAACAAGGCACACATTAATTTATGAAATGCATTCCAGGTGACTACCTCATGAAGCTGGTTGAGAGAATGCCAAGCGTGTGCAAAGCTGCCATCAAGGCAAAGGGCTACTTTGAAGAATCTCAAATGTAAAATATATTTTGATTTGTTTAACATTTTTTTGATACCTAAATGATTCCATATGTGTTATTTCATAGTTTTGATGTCTTCACTATTATTCTACAATGTAGAAAATAGTAAAAATAAAGAAAAACCCTTTCGACTGGTAATATATACACTGCTCAAAAAAATAAAGGGAACACAAAAAAAACACATCCTAGATCTGAATGAATGAAATATTCTTATTAAATACTTTTTCTTTACATAGTTGAATGTGCTGACAACAAAGTCACACAAAAATGATCAATGGAAATCAAATTTATCAACCCATGGAGGTCTGGATTTGGAGTCACACTCAAAATGAAAGTGGAAAACCACACTACAGGCTGATCCAACTTTGATGTCATGTCCTTAAAACAAGTCAAAATGAGGCTCAGTAGTGTGTGTGGCCTCCACGTACCTGTATGACCTACCTACAACGCCTGGGCATGCTCCTGATGAGGTGGCGGATGGTCTCCTGAGGGATCTCCTCCCAGACCTTGACTAAAGCATCCTCCAACTCCTGGACAGTCTGTGGTGCAACGTGGCGTTGGTGGATGGAGTGAGACATGATGTCCCAGATGTGCTCAATTGGATTCAGGTCTGGGGAACGGGCGGGCCAGTCCATAGCAGCAATGCCTTCCTCTTGCAGGAACTGCTGACACACTCCAGCCACATGAGGTCTAGCATTGTCTAGCATTAGGAGGAACCCAGGGCCAACCGCACCAGCATATGGTCTCACAAGGGGTCTGAGGATCTCATCTCGGTACCTAATGGCAGTCAGGTTACCTCTGGCGAGCACATGGAGGGCTGTGCGGCCCCCCAAAGAAATGCCACCCCACACCATAACTGACCCTCCGCCAAACCGGTCATGCTGGAGGATGTTGCAGGCAGCAGAACGTTCTCCACGGCGTCTCCAGACTGTCACGTCTGTCACATGTGCTCAGTGTGAACCTGCTTTCATCTGTGAAGAGCACAGGGCTCCAGTGGAGAATTTGCCAATCTTGGTGTTCTCTGGCAAATGAAAAACGTCCTGCACAGTGTTGGGCTGTAAGCACAACCCCCACCTGTGGACGTCGGGCCCTCATACCACCCTCATGGAGTCTGTTTCTGACCGTTTGAGCAGACACATGCACATTTGTGGCCTGCTGGTGGTCATTTTGCAGTGCTCTGGCAGTGCTCCTCCTGCTACTCCTTGCACAAAGGCGGAGGTAGCGGTCCTGCTGCTGGGTTGTTGCCCTCCTACGGCCTCCTCCACGTCTCCTGATGTACTGGCCTGTCTCCTGGTAGCGCCTCCATGCTCTGGACACTACGCTGACAGACACAGCAAACCTTCTTGCCACAGCTCGCATTGATGTTCCATCCGAGCTGCACTACCTGAGCCACTTGTGTGGGTTGTAGACTCCGTCTCATGCTACCACTAGAGTGAAAACACCGCCAGCATTCAAAAGTGACCAAAACATCAGCCAGGAAGCATAGGAACTGAGAAGTGGTCTGTGGTCCCCACCTGCAGAACCACTCCTTTATTGGGGGTTTCTTGCTAATTGCCTGTTGTCTATTCCATTTGCACAACAGCATGTGAAATGTATTGTCAATCAGTGTTGCTTCCTAAGTGGACAGTTTGATATCACAGAAGTGTGATTGACTTGGAGTTACATTGTGTTGTTTAAGTGTTCCCTTTCTTTGAGCAGTGTATATGGATGATTTACAAAGCCAGGCACATTTAACAATTAGGCTTTTGATTATAGACCTAATTTAGTTGGGTTTTCCTCTCTCCTCAATTTTCTTAGACAATTAGGCTAATGCCAGGGCTGTTTCCCCGTCTCTGCTACTGCTGCTGCCTCTGCAACATTGTTCTCAATCCCAATATGCTGGTTAACTTTGCTATTATGCACATAGCAACATAGGAAAGGGCGGCAATTCTACGGAGCACTGAAGTTTATGTTTCAGAACCATGGACAGCGACCGTATCCAATGCAGGAGAAAGCGCATTTGTTATAAAATAATATTTGATTTATTAGTGTTACACCATTATTTTTACATGATATAACCATATACAATGTCAGTATCACGTCTTAGCGTGATGGACTGTGCCATCCCTGTGGCCTCGGCAATGGATTAGTCAACTGAGACAGGCGCGAATCAGACAGGTGTCCATGTGCACCATGAAGAAAACAAACTTTTGCGGCTGCTCGACTTAAGAAATCCCAGTCAACCAACAGCCTGTCGACCAAATGGGGTCAGCCCTAGATTTACTATTAGGAGATAAAACGGTATTGCATGGGCAATTTACCTTCCTCGGAACAACATGCTGTAGGGGCAGGTTATAGATATGAAAGATATCACAAATATCCACATCTCTGCTCAATCTATTCCCTTACCTTGACTTTATTTCTTTTCACGGCATCCTGCTGCATCTGAGGCAGGGGATCCTTCTTCACCGTTTCCTCATCTTCATCATTCTGATTATCAACAAAATCTCTCTCAGCCGCATCACTATCAGTGCTCTGTTCAACTGTGGACCTGTTGGCACTGGTCCTCCTTTTGGTCTAAAAAGACAATACAGTCAATGACATACTGTATGTTGCTATACAGGCCTTTGAGAAGAGCTACAGTAAACCATTGGTGATTGAATATTAAAAGATGGAAGTCTGTTGTAAGGACAATTTACCCTCCAACCTCACAACAACATGTTATATGGCATATTGGACAGGTTTAAAGTGTGGACATGTAAGACCCCAGATTTCCCTTTCTCTCCTCAGTCTATTCTCTCACCTTAACTTTTCTCCTTGTCACAGCCTTCAGCTCGATCTGAGGCAGGGGATCCTTCACTTCACTATCTTCTGGATAGTTTAAACCCAGGATATCATTCTTCATTTTCTGGACTTGACCTTCCAAACTTTGATGATCATGTGGATCATCTTCATTTAAACTCTGATTGGAAGAAATTAGACCATTCTTTAAATGCTCATGGATATGGACAATATACCACAGCTAAGAGCTGTTCTTACACGTGACACAAAGCACAGTTATTATAAACTGGTTACCAACTTAATTAGAAGAGGACAAATAAATGTTTTACGCTCTGATATACCATAGCTTTCAGCCAATCAGCATTCAGGGCTCAAAACACCCAGTTTATAATGGCCAATATATACAAAAATTTAACAGAACAGGTTTTCGCTATAAATACACATAGATTCTATTGCCTGATTTCAAGATTCGTAATTAATGCGTTCTGGAGTCACCTATTATTATTATAATTTAGGTAGAATTATGATAGCCTACTACTGTTATCTTTGCAAGGATCATATTTGATGTATAACAAGTCCCATAGGTTATTATAATGCATACATTTTTTTACAATATTAAAAATGATAATATTAGCGGCACATTAACGTTAGCCCACACCGCCACCCAGCTGCCACTACTTGCGGCACCCCTACCGTCATGTCCTGTAAACCCTGTGGTTCCTGACGCAGCATAAAAAAAGACTGTGCAGCGGTTCCTGCACCACTGCATGGGGCTTCTCTGTTAGCAATTCATAGGCTTACCTTATTATCCTCCATGGTTAAAGTCTATGGCTGGAGCCTATGTTCCCATCATGTAAAACTTTACCAAGTGATTACCAAAGAGAGAAACTATCGCATTTTATACGGTAACTCAGCCAACGTCATAATGTGAATGCACGTTGACGTAATAAAACAACTTCAGGGATGATCTGTCAATCAATGCAATCAGCGACGCAATACTGGATCCCCATACCACTAAAAAGACCACTCGAAACTGGTGTATTAGCTACGTTTCCGTTTTTTTGTACAATAATGTGATGAGACAACAAATAAATAAGTAAACAACAGCCGTCACCAATGATGAGCAATACATAACATTGTAAATAACAATGCGTTCTTAACTGACTTGCCTCGTTAAATAAGGTTAAATCATAAAAAATAAATAAATAAAAATGTAGTAATTTGAGAAGGACGCTTGATGGCGACTACGAACCAGTTTTGAATAAACGAGGACAGAAACATGCCATGTGTTGTTGGGTCAGAGGCGAAGGGTCATAGTTGAAATGAGAAAAAATGGTGGCGCACGCAGAAATACACGTGGTTCACCGTGGTGGCAACAAAATAAACTTCAGAGACAGTTATTACAAATGATTCCAACTACATTGTAGCTGACATGAGCTAAACCTGAATTAACTGCATGACACAAGTATGTCGTGGATGCAAACTGTAGCCCTACTGTGGCTAGCACGTTAGCTAACGTGTTACTGTGTAGCTACAACACAAGTATTCTAATCTTGAGAGAAACGTAACGTTGACTATTGTTGTCTGTGGTCCTGCAAGAATTATGGGTTCGATTCCCGGGAGCACCCATACGTAAAATGTATACGTGCATGGCCATTGCTTTGTCCCGCAACGAACTATTGTTGATACAGACGACTCTTTGCAGAAGCTTCCGTACGTGTCCTTTGTCAACCAACTCAAACGAAAATAACGTTTCCACTTAACAGCAACATATTCAGTGTCTCTAGGAACAATACTTTGCGGGACGAAGCAAGCATGATCTTAGCAAAGTCGCTTTGGGTAAACGTTATTACTAAATGGCTTATACACAGAACCAGTGCAGTGGTGGGAAAAGTACCCAATTATCAAACATGACTGAGTCATTTTCTATTAAGGTATCTTTACTTTTACTCAAGTTAAAGTCACCCAGTAAAATACTAGAGTAATAGTCTAAAAGTATTTGGTTTTAAATATACTTAAGTATCAAAAATGTAATTGGATAAAATATACTTATAAACCTATAAATAATTTCAAATTCCTTATATTAATAAGCAAACCAGATGGCACCATATTCTTGTTTTTTTCATTTATGGATAGTGTTAGTAATTTGGTATGTAGACGGACGAGTCGGTCAAGGATCGATTCAGACAAGGTGGTAAATTGTATGACAAGCTACAGTTTATTCAGAGTGAAGATATCTAGAACAGCGTAATTACGGCTCTCCCGCTGGTTCGTACGGAAGCGCAGACGAAGAAGAGACCGTTACAATCAGTACACCACTATTATATAGGAAAGAATGTAGGTTGATTCTGGAAGATCGGATCTTTGGATTGGTTCATCTGGGGTGTAGTCTGTAGTCTTCCGCCATTGGCTCAGTAGTCTGTCCGTCATCGTAGAATCCTCTTCGGGCATTCAACGTTCAGAGACAACGGAGATCATGTGTGTGTGCGCTGGTTTTGGCCATTAGTGTAATGCGGGAGCTATCCTGTAGGGGACCCCACAGGCTCAACTCTGAGTGGTAGCCCTTTATCAACAATAGTTTGGTCACCTACATAAGAATTAGCATTTCTCTACAAAACCCTCTCTTCACGTCTCACCAGAGACGTGACACAACCTAACTGGATCCAGACACAAAGAGAAACTTCTCCCAATGGGACTATGAAATAAGGCACGGTTTTAAACAGAAATAGATATATGTATTACATCATGTTCTCCATTCAATCCCACTATGTACTAAGTTGGCTACCAGCCACCTAGGAACTTACAACCCTCATTTAACAGAGCGGAGAACAACAGCTCAAAATAAAAGTAAAATGCTTGTCTACATAAGCCAACTTTTTTCCCGCAGGAAAAAGTTGTGATTCCCTCTCTTCACATCTCCAAAGAGATGTGACTTAAACTAGGCAAGTCAGGCGGAATGATCCACTTGCATAACACATACATACATCCCCATAAGGCAACAGCAGATATAATGTAAATCTAATAGACACTCTCCTCCTCATCCTCGAATTCAAGTAGGTCTTTATCCAGCAGAGGAAACATCTGGGAAGGGGAGGAAGGGTCAATGGCTCTAGAGATAACCCTAGTGGCAAGGGAACGGATGCATGGAATGCAACAGCATCCACAGAGAACTAAAATGGCAGCGAACACCGAAATGGACACCAAAATGGAGGACACCAGGGTTTTATATTTACCAAACGCACTCATCCAGGAGTCCCCACATAGAGGTATCCATCCCAGAATGAGATTTCATTTTACCATTAAGCGTCCTCAAACCTTCTAGGGCCATGGTCAAGCTACCATCGGAGGCTGTGTTACTAGGGATGAAAGTGCAACACTGTTCACCAAACATAGTACAAGCTCCACCTTTCTCCGCCAGTAGCATATCTACTGCAATGCGATTCTGGAATGTCATAAGAGAAGTTGCAGCCAGGCTCTCATGCTCCATACCGTTATCACGCACCTGGCTCCTGTTATCTAACAAAAAAATGCTTGTTCTCGCAACCCCACGCTCTGAATGTGCCCTCCCTTCTGTATTTTTCCAGCATGAGAAAGTCCCCTGGCCCTGACTCTTTTAACAATGTTTCAAGTCAGCTATGTTGCATAACACTTGCATACATCAACACAAGCCAACAGCAGATAATATTCAATCATATATATGGTAATGGCTATAATGTAAAACACAGGAACCAATAATCCCTCTTTTTCACACCCCCCAGGGTGTGAACAAAAATTCAGCAATGAATCATACAACAGTCACAGAGTTTAAAATACCTTCATGTCAAAAGAGAACAGCTCATTCAAAAACAGAACATAAAAAATAAAAAATAAAAAAAAATGAAATTTAAGTCCCCCTTTTGACACCCACAAGGGTGTCACTTAGCAAAAACAGGATAACACTTTGTTTATTGACATGTAAGATACCGGATAAAACTTTGGTCATGGAAAACAGAGTAAAACAAAGCAAAGCATTATTATAAACCATCTGGTCCTCTCAGCTACTCCTATCCTGCACCAGTTGGGCTTCATGCCACCCAGGGACTCAAAACCTTCACAACAGGGAGAACAAACATACTGGAAAGAAAACCCATCATAAAGATGTATAACAAGGAACTGTGGTGGTGTAAGATTTATTCTACTACCTCACCCACAGCATACCATGGGTCATCCTCAGTCAGTCTCATCCTCCCCTGAAAGCATGCTTCAGTATCAGCATCTCCAACTGGAGCATCAAGCAAAGGCATCATCATGCCTGAAGCCTTCACCACATCTGTAACAGACTTCTTAAAACACGGTATGATGCAAGCAGCACAACACGTCAAATAACAAAAATTAGGGTCAGAAATCCAGTAACCACCATTCTAGTTTACTTACCAAAACCAGGCTCCCATTCAAGAGAACAGGCCAGACTCCTCCACCCCCGCCATGGTCCTCATCTCAGCAGATAGTGCATCAAGCCCACTAAGGGCCTTAGATATACTACTATCTGGACTGGTGTTATTAGGAATATACGTGCAACATTGTTCACCGTACATCTTGCATACGCCCCCCTGACTGGCAAGAAGCATATCCAAAGCAAGTCTATTCTGTCTGGCAACCCTAGATGTGGCCTCAAACTGTTCAGACATACCAGTGAGTGCATCACGGGGGTAATTAACAAAACGCTGTTGATCATAGTAGATGTAATGAATCCATGCAGTCTGTCTTGCATCCACTATGGCTGGACCTATAATCCCTCATTCCTGCCCAAGGCCTGAAGCTCATGAGGAACCCCCACCGGCACTCCCAACAGGTTAGTGTGTATGTCAACTACATCCTCTGTCCATGGAGCACTACTTCTATGTCTCCCATGGGATGGAATGTTTTCAGGTCCCCTGGATACAGAACCCAACAGCTGTTCAGCAGTAACATCAACAATGGTCAGTGGAATTATCAAACTGGTCAGAGCACACGTACCTTGCCAGTCTCCTCTAAGAATGGGTCTCAGCACTCTTTTGGGTCCACAGATCCACCACACATCAGCCAGACCACTAGTTTGGTTTAGGCCTGTAACTGGCCAAGTGGAATTAATGGTTATGTTACTACTGCAATCAGCTTCAGGCAATCTCCCATAATCAATGCCATTACCTGTACCCGTGATGCAACTGTAATTGCCCCCATATGCCTCAACACCCCAAGGGGCCCGATGAGGAGGTACTGTAGGAAACACAAGGCTCAAAGAGGAACAGAGAGTTGAATTGGCCTCAACCAGGTATAAACCTCTCAGAATACACAACCACCCCTCTCCTTCTCCTATAGCAAATGGGTGTGTAGCCAGAACAGGTCCATCATGACCAATGTTTCATGTAACTCATGTAGTCCTTTCTTTTCAGGGTCTTAACTGTACCTCATAAGAAAGCCACAAATTGTCCCTACCAATAACACCAGTCTCAGTGCCTAATTGATCAATAGCTGAATAGTCTAACATTAATTACCTGAATGGGATTTTTTTAATACAGTGGTGGCAGGTTCGGTCCAGGGGTGGTAGAGGAGTGTGTCTGGCCCTGGTTCATCTGGGACCTCTGGTTTTGGCAGCACCTTAATAGAAAACACACCCATCGTGTCTGTCCCGGTCCTTTGTAGTCCGAGGGTGTAAGTGCCTGCATCAGAGAGCTTAATAGTTTTGATGGTTAGCAAGATTTCATCACCTTTACAAAGTTCAACAGTGCTCCCAGGTTTTCCCATATCATGAAAAGCCTATCCACCTTTGTGGGATCCCCTATGCTATAAGGATACCCTCTCTTCCAATCCCAGAACTGTCCCAAGTCGGTTATCCTGTAATCCCCATACGGACACCCTCCCAATTTAATATAATTTCATTTATAATTTTCGTCCACTTGTTCTGTAGACATACATTCAGCATTCCACGGGTCAGAACCTGGAATCCGCTGGTACATCACCATCTATTTCCATCGATTTCTCCAGAGTCCTGGAAATAAGGCCTCATAGACAGGGAGTTAGACAACAGCCCCATAAAACTAAAACAGTCACACAGGTGAATGTAGCCCACAATACAGTGATCATAATATTTTGCCCATTTTCTAAACATATTATCAAACCCAATTAATCAGAAGTATCCACCCCAGTGTTTTCTGTCAACCCGTGATCCAGGGTGGTCAAACCAGCTGAGGCTTCGGGTACTGATTCATCCGGAGCTGTGTTATTTGGGATGTCACCCACGATAAGACAGCTCAGACAAACAGCTTCCATGTGAAGCCCCACCCTTTCCCCGAGAACACATCACTTAGCAAGAGCCAGACACATCTTCACTTCTATGAACAAAAACAGGGGTGACAGGACAGGGAGGATTTTCTTCATTCGAGAGATGGCCCCCGGAATTCTGTTAATTCCAGTTCTCCTCTCGAACTCTGTTTATTGTTCGATAGTGTCCGTGTGTCTTACCCTCCCACCGTGCGATATGAATCCGGGTAGCTCTTTCAGCTAGCTGCCACCAGGAGACCTTTGTATGGTCCCCCCAACAAGCCTCTGGGACTGGATTGAGTGACTTCACCTGCAGTTCACCTATAATGCATAAAATGCTGGACATACAGGCTTGGTTAACAAACAGTTTCTCATGTTTTATCTGATTCTATCTTTAACTTCTATGCCCATTTGTTAACTACATTTAAAAAAAATATTAGTTTCTTATCCAATAGGCCCCATCCTATCCTAGACCACAATTTACCTATCCCCCTTTTGATACCTAGCTTTGCCCAGGTAACAACTTTACCTGCTCTAAATAATGACTTAGGTAAGATTAGTATATTATCCGTCTGTTCTGACATTATCATGTAGGAGCGCCCCTTTAATTTCCCACATGTCCAATTCTCCCTTTTGTCTCCACTCAGTGACTGTTATCTACACACTCCGTTATCTTTGCTCGTCCTGGCTCCCTTCTAAAACTTCTCCTCTCTGCTCTCCAACCGTCAAGGTCTCTGCAGTGCGGGGGAGGGCTCATCTGTCTGCCTTTTCCCATGTTTCCACATTTTAACTAAATGTCTCACTGTTTGGCTTTATCTAAACTCACGGATTTTTATTTTTTGAAAAACATGTCTATGGTGGCAATTACTAAAGTCTTTATATAGGTTAAGTAAACTCCACTATAATTAAATTACCTTAAAAAATTAAATTTCAAAAAAAAAAAAAAAAAAATTTTATTTTTATAAAACAGTATTACCCATGACCACAAATGTATTATTCAAATGGCACCCCCTTGTGGCTGATCAGACCACCCGAGAGAGCCATGAAATCCGGTCACGGGTTACACCATCCCCCCACATTCGTGTTCCATACCATATTAGACATATTAAAGAACCCTTTATCCTTAAAATAAAATAAAAATCACTTGTGTAATTAAAACTCATAAAATAAAAAACTCATAAAGGTTCCATATGTGAGCGTGCCTCTTTAAAATATCATGTCTCTGGGAACATGGAAATCCCCTTAACCCAAACATTTACTACAAAAACAAAACCTAATAATTATGATAATCCCCTCAAACTCAAATAATTTGTCTCGATGTTTCATGTCTTATTCGTGTTTCTCCAAATTTTCTCCCAAAAATACTTCTTAAATACCCAGCCATTAGACAGACACACACAACTGTGATAAATGTGCACTGTCCCTTTAACATAAAAACCTCAGCCTGCAATCCACTCTGCGGGCCTTTCATAGTTCTCCATAATGAAAACAGATTCTAATGTTAGTATACCTTGACCTCCTGTTTAATTTCAATGATGTTATCTGAACAATCAAACCAAAATCAATACCCGGGAAGTACTTGTGTAAATGAATTAAAATAACTAAATAATTTGGTTAGAACACCACTCCCGTCTTATATCGACCACACCCTTCGCCCCGTACCTAGTGTACAGCTTATCTATTACTCAGTGGCTCAATTAATGTTTAACGTAAGTATGTTCAGATGTTGATTATGTAATTCTACAACATTAGTATAGTTCAAACCTCATAATATAAATCCGCAAAAAGAATTTTGCGTTAATAGAGTTTAACACTCTTTCCAACAGTCATGCACCCCCCTCAATATTCTATGATATAACTCTCATCAGCAAGCCTGCGACTTTTTCAACATTCTCACCGGTTCCAGCTCCAACTGAAACACCTCATGTACCACACTCGCTTTGTCCCCGACCTCATTCATATCGATATTAGTCCCCGACTGAATATCAAGCGTGTTTCATGCACAGGATTTGATTCTTGCAAATCTTCATTTACGCCAGTAAGCAGACCAGTGGGAGACGCAATGGCCCCGCCTTCTGTTCATTCTCTGTTTGGTCCCTTGGTTCTTAAATACATGGCTTTTATTTCTTTCAACTTCCTTGTCTCTGGCCTCCTGCTACGTCCCTCTCAACTCACGTTCCATTGTTTTCAGCTGGGCCCCTGTTGGCGGCCACCCCCCTAGATAACCTGCTTGTGTCCATCTTAACTTCAATCCCTCCCAAACTTTCTTTATAGGCGTCCATCGTTCCTTTCCCCCTGATCTATATTCAATTTTTTGTTCTAGGAACTCATTAAACCTCAGCTTTGGAGTATTGGGGTTCGCCATTGTGAATTTGCTTTAAACGTAATTTAATTTAATTCAATCGGAATTTAATCGTAGTTTTAATCGAAATTCTCTCCTTCTATCTGAATATAGTTAGCATATACTTCGCCCGACGTTGATTAATGCCCACGAGGTATTCGAAGAGACACTATTGCTCGTGCTCTGCCTTATCTCAGAGCTTCTCCTTCGTATATTCAGGTTGAGAAAAACCGCATGGGCTGGTATAGCATTTGTGGAGCGCACAACCAAGGGATCTATTCGACTATTTAGTCTCAATATTTAAATATTATATTCAGATATTATTTCAATTATACATCAGTCATTTCATTCCTGATTATACATTTATACATGTACCTATTAACATAGGTACATAGGTACAATATAGAAGTTTCGGATTTATCCAATATCCCTTATTATAATTCTCTCTCTCTCCCTCTATCTAACCACCAACAATCTTAATGGAAACAATTACAACCACATTGCATTTTAACATAACATAACATAAACAGTTACAAATAGACAAAACAAGACAAAACAGCACGTTATATCTCTGACCCCTGAAAGCCGATCCTTATCAGTGAATTTCTATCAGACTGAGCCGTACCGGACCACAGGATAAAATTACAACTTATCCCCATCGGCGCCAGATTTGAAGAATAGTAATTAGCTATCCCCTACTGATCTCTATTCCTGATCCCTATCGAGCTGACCCCTATCAGAATTATTACACATGTCCGACCCCTATCGGTGAATCTCTATCAGACTGAACCACACCGGGTCACGGGTCCCAAAATTACAATTTGTCCCCTCGGCTGCAGAATTAATGAATAGTAATTAGCTATCCCCTACTGATCTCTATTCCCGACCCCTATCGGAACTATCAAAGACAAAACAGTGATCACTCATCATTGAAAGCTAGCAGACTGTGCTGACCGGGTCACGGGTCCCAAAATTACAATTTGTCCCCTCGGCGCCAGATTTAATGAATAGTAATTAGCTATCCCCTTACTGATATCTCATCAATGATTTAAATCACACCGGCCGTCGCCGGTTCGTTACTACATATGTTCACGTACACTGTTATTTCGACTCGTCAGCAAATTATAAATTTACACAAGAATTCATACTTACTCGGAAAAACTGATAAAAATTTGGACAGACTATTCGACAATATGCAAAGTTTGATTTAACAGGCTTTTGCTTACCTTATTTTTATATGGTGCACCTTGAAATCAGTTTTCCGAGTTGAGCAGAATTGTTGCCCTCCCCCGAAAGTCTTCACCCGTCTTTCTTATTTATTTAATGAATCGTCCTTTCCCCAACTCGCCTTCTCCACACCCAAATCAACTCACTTCGACTGGATCGTTAGTAAACTATACTCTGCTACCATTTCTGTTAGTAATTTGGTATGTAGACGGACGAGTCGGTCAAGGATCGATTCAGACAAGGTGGTAAATTGTATGACAAGCTACAGTTTATTCAGAGTGAAGATATCTAGAACAGCGTAATTACGGCTCTCCCGCTGGTTCGTACGGAAGCGCAGACGAAGAAGAGACCGTTACAATCAGTACACCACTATTATATAGGAAAGAATGTAGGTTGATTCTGGAAGATCGGATCTTTGGATTGGTTCATCTGGGGTGTAGTCTGTAGTCTTCCGCCATTGGCTCAGTAGTCTGTCCGTCATCGTAGAATCCTCTTCGGGCATTCAACGTTCAGAGACAACGGAGATCATGTGTGTGTGCGCTGGTTTTGGCCATTAGTGTAATGCGGGAGCTATCCTGTAGGGGACCCCACAGGCTCAACTCTGAGTGGTAGCCCTTTATCAACAATAGTTTGGTCACCTACATAAGAATTAGCATTTCTCTACAATAGCTAGGGGCTCCAACACTGACATAATTTACAAATTAAGCAGATATAGATTAGAATGTTAGATTAGAACATTGTGCAGTTATGGTCCATTGTGCCAATGAAGCTGTTCTTATGCTACACCCTCGGGAGTGTGGTGTCAGGAAAATAACCTCACTCTCAACGTCAACAAAACAAAGGAGATGATCGTGGACTTCAGGAAACAGCAGAGGGAGCAACCCCCCTATCCACATCAATAGGACAGTAGTGGAGAAGTTGAACGTTTTAAGTTCCTCGGCATACACATCACGGACAAATTGAAATGGTCCACCCACACAGACCGCACGGTGAAGAAGGCACAACAGCGCCTCTTCAACCTCAGGAGGCTGAAGAAATTTGGCTTGTCACCAAAAACGGTCACAAACTTTTACAGATGCACAATCGAGAGCATCCTGTCAGGCTGTATCACCGCCTGGTACAGCAACTGCGCAACGTATCACCGGGGAAAAACGACCTGCCCTCCAGGACACTTACACCACCCGATGTCACAGGAAGGCAAAAAAGACCATCAAGGACAACAACCACCCGAGCCACTGCCTGTTCACCCTGCTATCATCCAGAAGGCGAGGTCAGTACAGGTGCATCAAAGCTGGGACCGAGAGACTGAAAAACAGCTTCTATCTCAAGGTCATCAGACTGTTAACCAGCCATCACTAACATTGAGTGGCTGCTGCCAACATACTGACTCAATCTCTAGCCACTTTAATAATTACAAATATGATGTAATAAATGTGTCACTTATATTATATATATATTATACTTGTGTGTGTATAAGGTAGTTGTTGTGAAATGTTTTGATTACTTGTTAGATATTACTGCACGGTCGGAACTAGAAGCACAAGCATTTCGCTACACTCGCATTATTAACATCTGCTTACCATGTGTATTTGATTGAATGTTTTCCCCATAAAACCTACCACTGCTTTGATTTCTAATTTGATCAGTATTGGTTTATGCTGTGTTAAAATTTGTGTTTAAGCAATAAACACATTTTTAAAAATCCCTATAGGCTGTCTCATCGTCGTTGGTGATCAGGCCCTACCACAATCGTGTCATTGGCTAACTTAATGATGGTGTTGGAGTCGCAGGTGAACATGGAGTACAGGAAGGGACTAAGCAGGCACCCCTGAGGGGTCCCCGTGTTGAGGATCAGCATGGCAGATATGATGTTGCCTACCCTCACCAACTGGGGCGGCCTGTCAGGAAGTCCAGGATCCAGTTACAAATGGTTGCCTACCCTCACCACCTGAGGACGTCTGGTGAACAGGTCAGGGTTCCATAGCCACAGGCAAAACAGCTGAAACTGGAGAAGCAGCACGGCCAGGTGGACTGGGGACAGCAAGGAGTCATCATGCCAGGTAGTACTGAGGGATGGTCCTAGGGCTCAGGCCCTCCGAGAGAGAGAAAGAAAGAGAGAATTAGAGAGAGCATACTTAAATTCACACAGGACACCGGATAAGACAGGAGAAGTACTCCAGATATAACAAACTGACCCTAGCCCACCGACACATAAACTACTGCAGCATAAATACTGGAGGCTGAGACAGAAGGGGTCAGGAGACACTGTGGCCCCATCTGATGATACCCCCGGACAGGGCCAAACAGGAAGGATATAACCCCACCCACTTTGCCAAAGCACAGACCCACACCACTAGAGGGATATCTTCAACCACCAACTTACTGAGACAAGGCCGAGTATAACCCACAAAGATCTCCGCCACGGCACAACCCAAGGGGGGGCGCCAACCCAGACAGGAAGATCTCATCAGTGACTCAACCCACTCAAGTGACGCACCCCTCCTAGGGACGGCATGAAAGAGCACCAGTAAGCCAGTGCCTCAGCCCCTGTAATAGGGTTAGAGGTTGAGAATCCCAGTGGAAAGAGGGGAACCGGCCAGGCAGAGACACCAAGGGCGGTGCGGTTCGTTGCTCCAGAGCCTTTCCGTTCACCTTCACACTCCTGGGCCAGACTACACTTAATCATATGACCCACTGAAGAGATGAGTCTTCAGTAAAGACTAAAAGGTTAAGACCGAGTCTGCGTCTCTCACATGGGTAGGCAGACCATTCCATAACAATTGAGCTCTATAGGAGAAAGCCCTGCCTCCAGCTGTTTGCTTAGAAATTCTAGGGACAATTAGGAGGCCCGTGTCTTGTGACCGTAGCATACGGGTAGGTATGTACGGCAGGACCAAATCAGAGAGATAGGTAGGAGCAAGCCCATGTAATGCTTTGTAGGTTAGCAGTAAAACCTTGAAATCAGCCCATAGTGGTGTACCCATCCCTCCTAAGGAGGAGCCACTGAGACATGTGATGAGGCCAAGGAAGATCACTCTGCAAGGACGGGATAGGACACATCACAACACTGCTGCTCATTCATATTCAAACACACCTCAGAGTACGGACACAAACATGGACGCCCCCCCCCCCCCCCCCCCCCCACACACACACACACACACACACAATGAACTTACCTGTACATATCAGAATCATACATTCGACAGCCACCTCTTCCCCCACATGTATTGATCCCCCACCTCAAACATGTTGAGTCAATTCCAGATGCTGGAATGGTGCTGGAATGCAGGTGCAGTAGGGCCTAGTATGTAATGATGTGATACCATGTGTACCCCATATCCTGTGTTTGTGTTGATGTTTTTTCATTTTATTTAAACAGGGAGTCACACTGAGATTAAACATCCATTTTACCACAGTGCCCTGTAAAAGCTGTAAAAGCTGAAGTCATATTGAACAACTACCAGAGAGAACCTTCTCTACATAGGAATTGCATACCATATTTATTCCATACATCAAAATAATACTTTATTGTCAATCAGCAATTACTAACTTAGATAAGGCCTCAACAAGGCCCCAGTTAATGGTTGAAAATAACTAATTTCAGTGCCAATGAGTTACACTGAGTGTATAAAACATTAAGAACACCTGCTCTTTCCATGACATATGCTGACCAGGTGAATCCAGGTTAACGCTATAATCCCTTATGGATGTCACTAGTTAAATCCACTTAAATCAGTATAGATAAAGAGGAGGGGAAAGGTTTAAAAAATATATTGTAAAAGCTTGAGACAATTGAGACATGGATTGTGTATGTGTGCCATTCAGAGGGTGAATGGGCAAGACAAAATATTTAAGTGCCTTTAAACAGGTTATGGTAGTAGGTGCCAGTGGTACCAGTTTGTGTCAAGAACTGCAACGCTGCTGTTTTTTTACGCTCAACAGTTTCCTGTGTATATCAAGAATGGTCCACCACTCAAAAGACATACAGCCAACTTGACACAACTGTGGGAAGCATTGGAGTCAACATGGGCCAGCATCCCTGGGAATGTTTTGTACACTCAGTACATTAATAGTATTGGTACGTGTTCTTGCCGTAACCTGTAAAGCTGGAGCAGCCTGCGAGGCAGGGGGAGGTGTAAGTGATGCCGTTGTCTGAACACTCAGGGTCCCACTCCCCAGCCAAGCAGTCGCAGTCTCTGTTACACTCTGACAACAGGCTGCCATCGTACACCAGGGGACCTGGGGGACAGAGAAAATCGCTGGTAATGATGATGTTTAAATAATTGTTGCTGAACTATCATTGACACAGGCACAGTGACAAAACAGCCAGGAATCCGGGCTCAGTAACAACCATACTGTATATTCCCACAAGAGGGAGCCCCGGCACAAGCCCATGTGTGTGTTGGTCTAGCTCTCCCTCATATTCCACTGATCAAAACGTTTTTATCAACCCACCAACCAACCAATCAGATGTCATATTTACCCGTTGTAGGACACGGTCAGACCAGCCACCTGAACGTTGTCACACTTAGTGCCAGACTGCAGAGGGAGGAGGAGGTAGGCCATGAAGGAGGTGACGAAAGACAGCTGGGCTCCAGACACAACGCCAAGCTTATACCTCTTCATCAGTAGACCTCCCAGGAATATCCCCACTGCACCCACAGGCAGGTTCAACTCACCTGGAAAAGTTATACTCACACGTCTTTAGTGCTACCAGTGTGCTGGAGTTTCATTTCCACTCATGTTCAACAAACCTACAGGGGATGAGAGAGAACAAAAAAAGTGTATTTCATGCCATTCAACATCAGTGCTGACAGGAGGGAACATTTCAGTTGGAGCATGTCCAGGTTTCTATGGCTTCGTTGAGACAGGCAGCCCAATTCAGTCATTGTTTTGAGTAATTGTTGTAACTTTAATGTGTTCATGTTTAAGTTAATTCATTGAGCTGTAATTAAAGATATTTCTTTACAGTTATTTACATATGTAATTGTATTGGTTAGTATTGAATTACGCTTTTGACTGCAAGTTCCAGAATGCCTTGCGACAGGAATGAGAGCGAGAACGCGCCAGTTATGTGCAGGTGCAAAGTGATTAAGCTGACCTTTCCGCTAGCATTTTACCTGCATTGCTCTGTAGAATCTAAAGTTCTTAAATGTAACGTGAACAAGTAATATTACTAAAAGAAGCGTACATATCAACCCCGACGTCCCGAGTCATTACTTTGAAGACAGTTATTCTAAAAGTAATTGCTCTTTTGACCAATCAGATATGCTCTGAAAAAGAGCTGATGCGAAAATATCTAACGTGATAATTTCCCATCATTATTCAACAGGCTAATGGGTCTCCAGTTGTCTATATAAAGAGTATCCTTATTAAGTTTGGGAATCAAAGTAATTACACCTTGTTTTAAGGAAGCCGGTAACTCCCCTTTTTCTATTGATTCGTGAAACATAGCAAGAATGAAAGGAATCAATTTATCATTGAATGCTTTATAAAACTCGCTTATTAAACCATCATTTCCAGGGGACCTATTGTCCTTAAGGCTTTTAATACAGTCTTTTATCTCAATTTCAGATAACTCATCATCACAAAAATCCCTGAAATCATTATCTATTTTAGCAATGTTTGCAACACGTCATGCTCTTATCAACTGAGCTACGAAGGAGCACGTCGACGTCACTAGAATGATGACAAGCCATTTTAAGGGATTCTAAAGGGAATCAGAATTCCAAACTAATTTCTATGGCAACACAGTTGTCAATTTTGTAAACAATCATTTTCGAACCGACGTTCTATGGAACGATTTCTGTGCGAAAACAACAACTTTGCTGCTGACAACAAACTTGTTTGATTTTTGAGACCTGAGAACAATCGACTGGAAAATGCCTGGGTGCTTTTCAAGACTGGCGGAGAGAGTGCGTGGACGTCGGCGGCCTACTGCGTCGACAGGTTGTTCAAATTCATTTGTGGCTTGTTTTTCTTGTCTTTTTCTGTTTTGCAGGGTTCGTGATCGTCGACAGGTGGACAGCGACTTCGAAGAGGGTATGTGGAGTTTACAACTCTTATTTTACTACATTTAACAATGTCATTATAATTTGCGAAATGTTGTGTATTTCTATCATTCAGACGTGGCAAAAATGCTTGTGCTCGAGATGTTGTAGCTTGCTAGCTAACATTAACTTTAGTAACTGTTGCTAAGCAATCAACTTTTGCTACCTAGCTAATATCAGCAATCTTGCTATTTTTTTTATGTCCTAACAATAGTTTATTTTATATTCCAATGTTCCTCATTTTAGAAACAACTGTCCTGGATGAGGTCCAGTTGGATGTGCCATTGGATGATGTGCCAGATGTTCCACAGCTGCCAGTCCTCCTTGATGTCCAGAATGCTGCTATCATCCTTGAGGATGTGCCAGATGTGCAGACTATCCTTGAGGTACAATTTTCTGAAAGTTTGGGGTTTTATGTTTGAAAAATATCCCAGATATTCAAGTTGTGTCTCTTTAACATGAAACAAAACTCTTGTCTGCTTTCTGCTTTAGGAGGCCACTGTTATTTGGCAGTTGATTCTGATTAGGTTCAGCCCCCAGTACTGTGGGCCTGTTGTGATCAGGGTAAGAGACCCCCCCCCCCCCCCACACACACACACACAGTCACATCACGGTTACAATGTTTACTGTTTCCAACATGAATGTATTGTAATGTGCAGAACAATGCCGGTCCGGTGGTTAAAGCTTGGAGAACTTTCCAGTTCATCAGCCCCATCATCACCTACATGCGTGGGGGATCCCAGGTATGTGTCTTTGTAACAACCTAATCATAATCTATATTGTCAGTCATTTGATCTTGATGGAAATGTGTCACAGCAATTGCCGAAGTGGTTTTGTTGATGTTGTCTTGTTGTTTATCTCAACAGCAGGTGGTGGTGAGGATGCACCACGTGAGTAGGGTGAGAGGCCTGGAGACTCAACTGGTGTGGGCCATCTCCAAGGAGACAGCCAGGCTTAGTCCAGAGGGCATCCCCTACTGTGCCACCAAAGTGCAGTCCATCACTTGGATCCAGGTAAGACGTAAATACTACTGAAACAGTAGTAGATTAGGCTTTTCTTCACTTATTCCATTTGGCCTTAACATGTATTCTCTCTCTGTCAGCGTGTGGCTGGCAGGGTGACCCACTATGCGTCTCACCTCCGCCACGAGACGTCTGTGGACGTGACGCTTGGCTGCAACCAGGTAAATAAACGATTTCCTATGTATATAGACTAGACATTACTGGGCATTTTTGCATTAGATTTGGTGTGTTATCTAATAACGTGTGTGTGTGGTAAACAGGTGTGTTGTGTGTGTTTTGAGCAGCAGACTGATGTCTCAGTGGTGTACGCCACTCTCCACATGGGGCTGGACGGGCTTCTCTCCTCTTCAGCGTGGTCGGAGGCTGCCTCCTTCTCTACTCCCACCACTCAGCAGTTCACTGACCCAGAGCCTGAGGGCCACAACTGCTATGAGGTCAGACGTTACACACACATACTATTGACTAGGAGCATTAAGATCCTTCCATTGACCGATTGTTTGTTATGTCATTGCACTGGTCACTGATTTTGAATGCTTGTTTTGTTGTCGTAGGGCTGGGAGGAGGACCTGCTGCCTGAGGAGAGGGAGGTTCCTCTGCTAAAGTGAGTTCCTCTAAATGTCTGTGTAGTCTGGGCTTGTCAGATGCTGAAGGATTGTGGTCATAATGCTGTTATCCCCCATTGACTCTAATGGTTGACATGCTCCATTCCCTCCCTTTCACAGCCTCTACCTTACCACCAAGAGAGTGGAGGACATCGCCCTGAGGCTCGTCTCCTTGCGCCAGGCCTTCACTGTGAGTGGACCCACTGTTCTTTTTGTCTCTGTGACTTCTTGTTCTCCAAGAGGAAGATGTCTCACCCTAACTCTTCCCTCTTCCCTAGACCCTGCTTGGTTCCACCCTGAGCAGGAACCATCTGTTTGTGGCGGGAAAGGTCCTCCTGGGCGCCCTTGTTCAGGCCAACCACATGGTAACTCACTAACTCATTCTCTTTCAAGGGAAAGAGAGCATCCCTGAGGGGAATGTGTTCTGTTCACTAAGATGCTCTTTTCTTTGTCATAGGACGAGGCCAAATTCATCCGTACCTATAACAACTTTGTGGACTACCTGAGTGACCCCTCCAAGCGGAATGACATTGAGAGGGAGCTGGCTGAGGCAAAGGTGAGTTCATTAACTCTTTCAAGTCTCACTGAGTTCTTCCACATGCATGTCTTTATACATCACAGTAGCTGATATTTATGAAATCATTCCTATTTTCTCCAAACGTGTTTTCTTGTCCTAGATCCATCATGTGAACATGATAGATGTCCTCTTTGAGCTAGTGCTGTTTGGGATGATGACAGCTCAGAAGTCCCTGATGGTGGTAAGTAGCATCTCACTGGTACATGTTTTGATCTCTCTCTATTAGCAGTTTCACTTAAATTCCTCTTCTCTTCTCTCCTCTTTTCTCCTCCTTTGTTTCCTTTAGCACCCTGGTGGGTTCGTGGAGCGTCTGTACGCTCTCCTGTACTCCTTCCTGCCCACTGCTGCCAACATGGAGTCAGAGGCTGATAGATACCTGCTGCTGCTCAATGGAAGAGTCAAGAGGTTACTTCCTGTTTACTTCCATATTCTTAGTGTACTTCCTGTTTACTTCCATATTCATGGTTAACCAGGTTCCAATGCCATTTTAGGGGGAGTATTTCTAATGGTCTCTCTCCTCTTGATAAGCTAGTAACTCAGAGCCATTTTCTATGTGTTGTGTGGTGTTCTCTTCAGGGCGGACTGATGGCTCTGCTAGATGACATGTTTGGCCAGCAGCTGGCCTGGTACTTTAACCCAGAGTCTCTGGTCACTGAGCTCTCCAGCCTCCTGGAGTACCACTTGGAGAACCTCATGGCCAGCATGTAGTCCTACTGCAGGGACCATACTCCTTTCTCCTTCTCTCTCTCTTTTGAAGGAATTGAGGACTTGAAGTGCTTTGTTGAACTCTGATTAGTTAACACCCATTAATGTAATGTATTCTCTTGTTTTCTCTCCCCACAGGATTATTGTGACACTTTGCCACCCAACAGGGATCTAGACACCAATGCACTACATTACTTTGCACTGAATTTGACATTTTAAAATAAAATAAGTTGTAGTTCAAAAACATTTTTGTTTCTGTCTTTTCATCTATTTGGTTTTATGACCATTTCCTCTTCCTGGAGGTATAATGCATATATTAGAATATTACATCAACAATGATGCTTTATTATCTGCATATGGAAATAAAAAACAACGTCTGAATGACACACACAATCCATGTCTCAATTCTCTCAAGGTTTTAAAATATTTCTTTAACTCCCCTTCATCTACACTGATTGAAGTGGATTCAACAAGTGACATCAATAAGGGGTCATAGCTTTAACTTGGTCAGTCTATGTCATGGAAAGAGCAGGTGTCCTCACTGTTTTGTATTATCAGTGTGTGTAGTAACCTGGTACAGTATAAAGTATACCACTAGAGGGGATTGCTTCAGTCTTGAATGTTACTTCTCACTATCCCTACATTAAAAGTCTGCCATTGTAGACTCCGGTAACTTCGGTATCTTAGTTTTTTATATTTGCCATTAATGTCTGAACCATTTCCCGTCTTTCCCACTGAAACCGTAATGTTAGCGTTCATGTGAGAGAGGGTGTAGTAGTGCATACTGACCACTAGTTGGATCATAGTGTGGGTGGTGGAGTTTATGCAGGAACACAGAGGGTAGAGGCATTCTCCATCACAGTAGAAGGCAGAGTAACCCGTAGGAGCCAATACCCAGTCCTAATGGAGAGAAATACCATAGAAATCGAATGACAAGATTAGATGAATGACTAGAACAGGCTCTTTCTATGAGAAATACATGATAAAGAATGCAATGAACATACTCTACAATGCACATTCTACACAAATGCCTTGCTTCCCTAGAATACTAACTGTCTGTTACAGAAAATAAGGTGGTACAATGTTAGCTCATGATTATCTATTCAGTACAATGAGCAGTTAAGAGAGATGGAATCTCACCTTCTAGCCTTGTTCACTGAATCTCACAGATAATTCATGTCTCCTACAAGCCTGACGCCCACTGATGATATGGCTGTGATCTGAAAGGGACCAAAAAATATGTTATGAACCAGGAAAGACTAATGTACACTTTGGATGCATTGGATTTCAAATGAAATGTAAACGTAACTTAAGTCATTTTGTAATTTGGATGAACTATCCCTTTAAACTGTGTATAAAACAAGTTGAACTACAAGATGAAAAACCAGTGTTGTCCCCTGACCTTGTATGTATACTGGGCAAGGGCAGGTCGTATTTGGGCTTCTTATGGGGTTTGGGTTTCAGGGCGACAGGGGGACTGGTTGGCCCTGAAGAAGCTGGTTAGATGAGTACTTGAAGGCTTATATCTATATTTTGGAATATTGGATTTTAATTTCGGGAGGCTTTCATCATGGAAAAGGGACCAGACCACTTTTTTTGTTAGTTAACCTAAACGAATCACGACCCTCTATAGAATAACAACAGTGACAACAGTTGACTGCTATTTAAGTAATAATTTGACTGTCAAATCCATGTATTGGTGTGTGGCCATTGACTTTTATGGAGAGGCCGCCCCACATTTTCTGTGCCATTTCCTGGGCATTTCATTAACTCCGTTCTAAGTTCTGCGCATCCCAGCGCTTGGAAAAATCAATGGTACAAAACACAATATATTGATCTTTTAGGAGGTGCGTAATGGGCTGCAGGGAAGTCAGGCGTAGGAGAGCAGAACTGGGTATTAACCGGAGCAGTTTAATGAGGAGAAAACCAACAGCACCCAGAACAACAGAATATGGGTTGAAATAACCCGTCGCAAACCAGTCTGAAGTGCACATACACTTTACAACAAACAATTCCACACACAGACATGGGGGGAACAGAGGGTTAAATACACATCTAGTAATGAGGGAATGTAAACCAGGTGTGTGGGAAAACAAGACAAAACAAATGGAAATGAAAGGTGGATCGACAATGGCTAGAAGACCGGTGACGTCGACCGCCGAACGCAGCCCGAACAAGGAGAGGAACCGACTTTAGTGGAAGTCGTGACAGATCTGTTTAAAACAATCAATCTTGTCATCGTGATCTGAGGTTAACATTTTGTGTAATTCCACTAAGTTTTATAGGGTGAAAATGCAAGCTTGTGTAAGGTAGTAACACAAACTGTCCGCATTAGGGAAATTTGCGCAATATACAATTTACTATGGCAAAGAAATTCAACATGTCAATTTAAGAATATTGTATTCTTTGCCTACTCAAAGTATTACCAAAAGTACATATATTTAAAGGGACATAACACTGAGAACCCTGGACATGGGTGGGGGAATATTTGTGTGATGACCTAAAATAGGGGCAGAAGCTCACCAGCACCAGCAGTCTCTCCAACAACCCCTGAACGTCAGAGTCATTTAACCATTTAGAGAGTTGAACAAATCCCTGGCACTCTAGACTAGAGCCTCCATAGTCTATGCAGCAACCTGAACATTTCACATGCCTACCTTTAGGTTTCTCTCAGTACAGTCCATTGTACTGGCCTGTGTGATGTGTAGTAGTTTGATGCATCTTATTACTTTGTTTGTTTGTCACCCGAAAATTCAGTCTCAGCCAATGATTGTTAATATCCTCCATTCCTTACCTGACCCTTACAGACGCAGATGCCTGACCTGAAGACATTCAAACAGCACTTTGAGAGCAAGCATCCCAAGTCCCCAATGCCAACAGAGCTGGTTGATGTTGAGACTTAAAACGATGACACACACAATGGACCTACAGCTGGGGTAAGATGCAGTATACAGTGGGAAGAAATAGTAAGTGAACCCTTTGGAAATACCTGGATTTCTTTTATTTTTGTATTCTTTTATTTTATACTTAGTTTTTAAATTACTTAGTTTTTATTGTAGGAACACAAAGTACAAATAAAGCCAAACAAAAGAACAACAACAACAAAAGATCTGGCAGTTACAGTGCACTTCATACCTTCATCATCATACCATCATATTAGTTACATTGACATCTTTGAATTAGACCTTTTCCAAGTACGAAACCCATTTTTCCCAGTATTCTTGACCTATCTCCTGTTGAGTTCTTAAGGCAAAGGTCATACACTCCGTGTGGTGTATTTCTTCTACAATGTCTATCCATTGTGTCACTGTGGGAGGGTCTTTTTGTAGCCATTTCCTAGTGATAGCCTTTTTACTGGCTGCCAGTTGGACCTTCAAGAGGTACTTTTCTCTATTGTGTAAGTTATCAGGTATTTCACCCATGTACAAAGAAATGAATGTTTGTTCTATGTCAAATCCCATTATTTTTCCAATGTTAGATCTTATTTGTTAGATCTTATTTCTCCCCAGTAAGTTTCGATTGCGGGGCAAGTCCAAAAGATATGAGAGTGGTCCGCCCTCAATAGACCGCATTCTCTCCAACAAGGGTGTTGTGAGCCAGTCTGTTTTAATTTCAGTTTAGGTGTTATGAAGAAACGTATAACATTCTTCCAACAGAATTCTCTCCATGACCTTGAGTTGGTGGAGCTTTGTTGAGTCTCTAATATATTCAACCATGTTTCATCAGTTATTTCAATGTTAAGTTCCTCCTCCCATTTCTTTTTAAAATAGTTTGTAGAATGTTTCTTTGAGGATTGAAAACCCAAGTAGAGATTTGAAATCATTTTTTCGTTACTCCCCAAGTTGTATGCGTTAGTGAATACTTGGATTAATTTTGGAGGTGCTCGAGGGTCAGTCACTTTTATCTCCCTTACGAAATAGTGTTGTACTTGTAGGTATCTGTAAAAATCTTGTTTATCCAAGCCATGTTTTTTACTTAGGTCCTGGAAGTTATCTAGGTTCCCATTCCTTACAATTGTACTGAATGACATGATGCCTTTCTGCGTCCATTGTTTAAACCTGCTGTCCTGAGTTGCAGGGATGAAGCTGGGGTCGTATGCGGGCCCATTCAGCAGTTTGATCTCTCTGTCTAAATTATTTTGCTTAACTACCCTAAACCATGTCTTCAGAGAGAAATTAATCCACTGATTTTGTCTATTGTATATTTCTTTTACCATGTCCTTATTTCCCAGTACTGACTGTATGGGTATCTCTGTCAGCGTAGTCTCAATGTCTTTCCATTTGGATTCGTATTCTGAATTGCACCATCACACCAGGGGTCTCAATTGGGCTGACACATAATAATCTTTTAGGTTTGGTAAGGCCATACCCCCACAGTTTTTTGGTAACTGTAATGTTGTATATCTAGTTCTTGGTCTCTTACTGTTCCGTTTATCCCATTCCCTAAACTGTTTAGGTGGGATTTCTATGGGCAGTGATTGGAACAAATACAGTAACCTCGGCAGGATGTTCATTTTGATTGTTTCAATTCTACTACTAAGATCTAAGGGAAGTGAATTCCACCTGTCTAGGTCATCATATATTTTCTTGTTAATGTGATCGTAATTCATACAATAAAGTTTGGGTATATCTTTTGGTAAATTTACTCCCAGATATATAATGGATGAAGAGGTCCAGGTGAAGTTATACCTACTCTTCAGATCTTCCTGTGGGGTATAATTATATACTAGGGCTTGGGTCTTGTGTACGTTAAGCACATACCCTGAATATGTTCCAAATGTTGTAAAACATCCATCTATCTAGATACACTTGAGCCTGGGTCTTTAAGGAATAACAGAACGTCATCAGCATATATGCATATCTTATGTTCACTGCCTCTTATTGTTATTCCCTCTAAAGTTGGGTCCTGTCTTATTGCCTGTGCTAATGGTTCTAGGTACAAGGAGAAGAGCGTGGGTGTATATGGTATCCCATCTAAAGATAAGGTTACTTATCTTGAAATTGTTATATGCAAGGATGAAAAACAATTGATCTTTAACTCCATTGAGAAAACAAAGAACAAATTGAACCTCTTGTTGATGAGAGATATTTCGTTATACGGTCGAATATTATTATCCAAAGCTGAAGGGTTATCCAGGCCGGTTTATGTCTCGTTATCACTTGACTTACCCCCTAAAATTGTAAAGGACTTAGATAAGATTTATTGTTTTATTTGATGTGATATCCAC
Organism: Oncorhynchus kisutch; assembly: GCF_002021735.2. NCBI lineage: Eukaryota > Metazoa > Chordata > Actinopteri > Salmoniformes > Salmonidae > Oncorhynchus > Oncorhynchus kisutch. The sequence goes on from NW_022263742.1 coordinate 37,311, forward strand.
AAAAATGATGTGGATATATTGAAGCAACATCTCAAGACATCAGTCAGGAAGTTAAGGCTTGGTCGCAAGTGGGTATTCCAAATGGACAATAACCCCAAGTATACTTCCAAAGTTGTGGCAAAATGACTTAAGGACAACAAAGTCAAGGTATTGGAGTGGCCATCACAAAGCCCTGATCTCAATCCTATAGAACATTTGTGGGCAGAACTGAAAAGGCGTGTGTGAGCAAGGAGGCCTACAAACCTGACTCAGTTACACCAGCTCTGTCAGGAGGAATGGGCCAAAATTCAGTCAACGTATTGTGGGAAGATTGTGGAAGTCCACCCGAAACATTTGACCCAAGTTAAACAATTTAAAGGCAATGCTACCAAATACTAATTTAGTGTATGTAAACTTCTGACCCACTGGGAATGTGATGAAAGAAATAAAAGCTGAAATAAATCATTCTCTCTACTATTATTGTGACATTTCACATTCTTAAAATAAAGTGATGATTCTAACTGACCTAAGACAGGGATTTTTTTACTAGGGTTAAATATCAGGAATTGTGAAAAACTGAGTTTAAATGTATTTGGTTAAGGTGTATGTAAACATCAGACTTCAACTGTACATAGAAGTGCACACTATTCTTATTGTTTTTTAATGTATCTTAAAAGTAAAAGTAATATAGTCAACTATACAACTTCTACTACTACACTACTACTACTACACTTTATATCATCCAATAATATATCATGAAAAACACTCAACATGAAGAATTTATGCAATTATGTTAATTTCAAATATTTATTTTGAAATATAGATTAGGTGCTCTTCTTTTTATAGCAGGAAGTAAAGGGACTGGACAAGGCTTTGCCTATAGCTGAAAACATCCTGGAAATGAGCGAACGCTTCCTTGGTTTCTTCTTGGTGGAGCATACACTCTCTGTTCGGCAGGTTTCTTGATCATTGACAATTGCTGGGGGAAAAAATGTAAACATAACATTTCTTTAACTGACCCTAGTTAGTGTGAAGAATTAGTATTGCATTATTATTATTTAAATTGTAATATTCTACATAATTTCCAAATGTAGGGCGGCAGGTAGCCTAGCAGTCTCAATCCGCCTATTTAACACAGAAGTGTTACATAGGCCCCCCCAGGGCTTAGTCTGTTTAGTGCCAGAAAGAAGGGGATAAAAACATGCTAAAATATATATACATATACAGTGCCTTGCGAAAGTATTCGGCCCCCTTGAACTTTGTGACCTTTTGCCACATTTCAGGCTTCAAACATAAAGATATAAAACTGTATTTTTTTGTGAAGAATCAACAACAAGTGGGAAACAATCATGAAGTGGAACGACATTTATTGGATATTTCAAACTTTTTTAACAAATCAAAAACTGAAAAATTGGGCGTGCAAAATTATTCAGCCCCTTTACTTTCAGTGCAGCAAACTCTCTCCAGAAGTTCAGTGAGGATCTCTGAATGATCCAATGTTGACCTAAATGACTAATGATGATAAATACAATCCACCTGTGTGTAATCAAGTCTCCGTATAAATGCACCTGCACTGTGATAGTCTCAGAGGTCCGTTAAAAGCGCAGAGAGCATCATGAAGAACAAGGAACACACCAGGGCAGGTCCGAGATACTGTTGTGAAGAAGTTTAAAGCCGGATTTGGATACAAAAAGATTTCCCAAGCTTTAAACATCCCAAGGAGCACTGTGCATGCGATAATATTGAAATGGAAGGAGTATCAGACCACTGCAAATCTACCAAGACCTGGCCTTCCCTCTAAACTTTCAGCTCATACAAGGAGAAGACTGATCAGAGATGCAGCCAAGAGGCCCATGATCACTCTGGATGAACTGCAGAGATCTACAGCTGAGGTGGGAGACTCTGTCCATAGGACAACAATCAGTCGTATATTGCACAAATCTGGCCTTTATGGAAGAGTGGCAAGAAGAAAGCCATTTCTTAAAGATATCCATAAAAAGTGTTGTTTAAAGTTTGCCACAAGCCACCTGGGAGACACACCAAACATGTGGAAGAAGGTGCTCTGGTCAGATGAAACCAAAATTGAACTTTTTGGCAACAATGCAAAACATTATGTTTGGCGTAAAAGCAACACAGCTCATCACCCTGAACACACCATCCCCACTGTCAAACATGGTGGTGGCAGCATCATGGTTTGGGCCTGCTTTTCTTCAGCAGGGACAGGGAAGATGGTTAAAATTGATGGGAAGATGGATGGAGCCAAATACAGGACCATTCTGGAAGAAAACCTGATGGAGTCTGCAAAAGACCTGAGACTGGGACGGAGATTTGTCTTCCAACAAGACAATGATCCAAAACATAAAGCAAAATCTACAATGGAATGGTTCAAAAATAAACATATCCAGGTGTTAGAATGGCCAAGTCAAAGTCCAGACCTGAATCCAATCGAGAATCTGTGGAAAGAACTGAAAACTGCTGTTCACAAATGCTCTCCATCCAACCTCACTGAGCTCGAGCTGTTTTGCAAGGAGGAATGGGAAACAATTTCAGTCTCTCGATGTGCAAAACTGATAGAGACATACCCCAAGCGACTTACAGCTGTAATCGCAGCAAAAGGTGGCGCTACAAAGTATTAACTTAAGGGGGCTGAATAATTTTGCACGCCCAATTTTTCAGTTTTGATTTGTTAAAAAAGTTTGAAATATCCAATAAATGTCGTTCCACTTCATGATTGTGTCCCACTTGTTGTTGATTCTTCACAAAAAAATACAGTTTTATATCTTTATGTTTGAAGCCTGAAATGTGGCAAAAGGTCGCAAAGTTCAAGGGGGCCGAATACCTTCACAAGGCACTGTATATATATATTCGTCAACTTTGTTATATCTCTCAGATTTAGGACAGACACTTTCCATGTAGTGAATATGTTATTCAATGCATTCGTATCGGCTATTAGCAGTAAGGACGATACAAACCCCTCGGCCTAGACAGGGCTTAGACTCTTGTGGGTTAAAAAGCATGATCATTACAAAGGTGCAACTAGTGCTGTGGACAATAAAAGGCCACGCTAAAATGTGCAGTTTTGTCACACCACACAACGCCACAGATGTCTCAGAGACAGAGACTGAGAAGAATAGGAGCAAGGAAAAACGCTGGTTGACTTGTTTTGAGGGAGCGTGCAATTGGCATGCTGACTGCAGGAATGTCCACCAGAGCTGTGGCCAGAGAATTGAATGTTTATTTCTTTACCATAAGCCGCCTTCAATGTCGTTTTAGAGAATTTGGCAGTATGTCCAACCGGCCTCACAACCACAGACCAAATATATGGCGTCGTGTTGGCTGTAGGGTTATGGTGTGGGCAGGCATAATCTACGGACAACGAACACAATTGGATTTTATCAATGGCAATTTGAATGCACAGAGATACCATCACGAGATCCGTAGGCCCATTGTCGTGCCATTCATCCACCGCCATCACCTCATGTTTCAGCATGATAATGCATGGCCCCATGTCGAAAGGCCTGCATACTCACCAGACATGTGATCCATTTAGCATGTTTGTGATGCTCTGGATTGACGTGTACAACAGCGTGTTCCAGTTCTCACCAATAATCAACAACTTCACACAGCTATTGAAGAGGAGTGGGACAACATTCCATAGGCCACAATCAACAGCCTGATCAACTCTATGCGAAGGAGAAGTGTCACGCTGCATGAGGCAAATGGTGATCACACCAGATACAGACTGGTTTTCTGATCCACGCCCCTACCTTTTTTTAAGGTATCTGTGACGAACAGATGCATATCTGTATTCCCAGTCATGTGAAATCCATAGATAAGGGCCTAATGAACATATTTCAATTGACTGATTTCCATAAATGAACTGTAACTCAATAAAATCTTTGAAATTGTTGCACGTTGCGTTTATATTTATGTTCAGTACACATTTGAGTGTATTGACTTACCTGTTTCTCTGACGGCAGGGGTCTGGTTCTGGGAAGGTGTTGGAGTGCAGTGGTTCTTCTTGTTGACCTGCTTTGTACACTGGGTAACAAACAGTCATTTATACAGTAGGAGAAATTGCACACAAAGGGTATCAGCGTTTACCATCATACTGTACATAATGAATAAAAAATAATCTTAAAAATGTGTATTTTGATGACATATGTACCTTTTGGTTGAGTCCACAGAGAGCACTGAATCTTCCTCTCTTCTTTTCCTTTCTACCAGTTGTTGGAAGCCCAGAATTACCTACCTTGTCACTGCCAAGTGCATTGCGTGATGACAACTGGGTCATGGAGGGAGGTGAAGAGCTAGCCTCATTGCATTTCGTTAGTAGTTCCCTAGTTAATGATTTGACCAGGGCATCGTCAAATGCATAATCCGTTGACTTCATTGCAACCTGGAGCATCTTCTCTGACCCAAATTCTTGAAGAAGCCCCTTGTAGACAGCCTTGAAAATCTTTTTGATTTTCAGATTCTGGGGGTAGGCTTGAGTTGGTTCAAGGCCTGAGGTGCCACAGAACTCAGACAGAATCCTCTTTGTGAGAACTCTTGATGTTTCACCAATGTCAGAGGATTCCAGTAATGTGAAAGGGGTGATCATTGACAGCAATCTAACAATCAGTAAAAGTACCAAAGAGGTGTAGTCATTGCTAGTGGAGTCAAATGATGCATGTGAATCAGAGTCCATGGCTGATGGAGTTGATGGATGCACAGAGGCACTAGACATCTCCAGATCTTTGTTGTCCATCTTGGATTCCACCTCTCCTAAAATTTGAATATCCACAGTTCCACCGTTGTGTGTGCTGCTGCCAGACAGAGAGGGTCTAGGCAATGATTTGGCACTAGACTGACGGCTAGTGGTCATGAGAGCCGGTCTGTCAGAGTCAAGTGTTCCAGCATCAGTTGGGGACAACCCATTGATTATGTTCATCAACTCTGATAATTCTTCTGATGAATTGGAGGCCAAAGAACAGGTATCCATGACCTGATTGACCATTATATTGGTGAAAAGGCTCTTTGTGTCACAGTAAACCTGTGAGGAACTAACGGAGATGGCAGAAGAGCTCGGGATAAGCCGACTTGTGTCCTGCAGAGAACCATCAGAGATGATAGTTTGGCAGAAATCGGATCCTTGTGATGGTGGAGGAAGCCAGAAGACAATCTGCTGTAGCAGACGTTTTATTGACTCCGTAGCAAAGGAGTACACAAGGTCAGATGGAAACTCCCTGGATTCTTCAGAAGCATTCAATCCTGTCTTCAGCTTCAAAAGAATAGAGTCAGACACGCTCTTGCCAGCTGGCACAAAAAGAGCCTGGGGGGTGTTGTGACTCTTTATGAGCTCATAAACTTTGTCAGTGAGCTCATGTGAGAAGTTCTGAAGACCGTCCCTGGGGCTGAGTATCGCAAGTCTTCTTGTAAAAGAAGTGACATCATCTGCAGTGGCTATGTGTTCCATATCTTCTCTTGGAATGACCTCCATAACAATGTCAACTATGGCAGAGATGGTTTGCCTTGTGTAATTTGTTGACCCTTGTGAATGAGTTGAGGAGTCACTCATATCAATGACCGAACTCCTAATGATAGGACAATAGATTTCAACAGGCCACTCATCAGGGACTGGAGTGCCTGGAAGAGAATTTGTAAAATCACTCTGGGACCCTCTGGTCATGGCAGAGGTGATGGACAGGGAGGACTTTGAGGAGGATGGCCGGTGTATCTCGTGTCTATCAGTTCTCACCATGTCAACATCCTCCAACATGGAGCCCACGATGGAACGAGTCAAGAGGCCTTTCTCTGAGGTGCTCATCCTCTCTGACATAGACACTCTCCTCTGGATTGTCATCAGAGTCTGACTAATTAAGGCTTTGGAATAATTGACCATGCTGGTCTGGCTGCCTTCATGTTCACTGTAAGTCATTTGTGTAGAAGTAGCTGTTCTGCATATGGATTCGGCATGTTTGGGGCCTCAACCACATTGTCTAGGAGGACCGGTTGTTGCTGGGCAAAAAAACCTTGACCTTGATGAACACATTGTTGAACAGGTTTACAGTGCCTGGCCAAATGATCTTTCCTTTCACATTGGCCCCGTTCTGAACACTGACAGGAAGGGTTGAAGCTGACAGGGATCTCTCTAACTGGCCAGACACTGAAGCATCAGACATTTTAGTCATCTGGGTGAAGCTATTAAGGTCTTTAGTGATGCTTATGACGATGTTGGATGCTGCAGAATTGGTGTGCAGAGAAGAGGTGAACAAAGGTGGAGTTCCACTCTTCTGAAGGATTTTGATATCTCTATCATCACCATCGTTACTGGACTCTGCACAAATGTCTGCACTTCTACCATCAAGGCTGGTATTTACAATGATCAACCCTGATTGAAGGATCCCACCAGCCATATGTGAGGCTTTAGTGTGAAACTCCTCAGTACATAGTTTGTCAAAGGCTGTGGATTTAAGACTTCTAGAGGATGCCTCCTCCTCATCATTGTTGATCTCACCATGCAAATTGTCCTGTGTATTGACAGCATAGTCATCAACAGATAAATATGATTTGGAGGCGGCAAGGACGTCAATCTGAGAAACAACGGCATCCAAAAGCTTGGACAGGTCTTCTGTATCTCGTTTTAGGCTATAGAGGCATTTCTCCATGGATTCCTCAGATTGATACACAGTGAGGATCTGACTAATGACCTCCTTGGTACAGGTTTGAAGGTCTGCTTGGATTTTCAAGAGAATCACTATTACAAGTCACCTGAGAATCTAAACTTTCACTAGGAGCCTGTTTGAGAGTCTCATCATGTATTGGTGTAACACCATCAATGACCTTTACAGAGTCTTGGCAGGGAGTGAGAAACCGCCTCAGCATTTCTCTAAATCTATGATATATAATACGAGCAGCAGAAAGGGTGCTCACTTTTGAAATTCTGATT
>NW_022263743.1:0-7500 GCF_002021735.2 Oncorhynchus kisutch
CTCCTCCTCCCCCCTGCCCTCCCCTGTTCCTGTCACTAGTCTCCTCCTCCTCCTCCCCCCTGCCCTCCCCTGTTCCTGTCCTCCTCCTTCCTCCCCCTCCTCCCCCCTGCCCTCCCCTGTTCCTGTCACTAGTCTCCTCCTCCTCCTCCCCCCTGCCCTCCCCTGTTCCTGTCACTAGTCTCCTCCTCCTCCTTCCCCCTGCCCTCCCCTGTTCCTGGCACTATCTCCCCTCTCCTCCTCCTCCTTCCCCCTGCCCTCCCCTGTTCCTGTCACTAGTCTCCTCCTCCTTCCTCCCTCCTGCCCTCCCCTGTTCCTGTCCTCCTCCTCCTCCTCCTCCTTCCCCCTGCGCTTCCCTGTTCCTGTCAGTAGTCTCCTCCTCCTCCTTCCCCTGCCCTCCCCTGTTCCTGTCACTAGTCTCCTCCTCCTCCTCCCCCCTGCCCTCCCCTGTTCCTGTCACTAGTCTCCTCCTCCTCCTCCCCTGCCTCCCTTCTGTCACTAGTCTCCTCCTCCTCCTCCTATCCCCCTTCCCCTCCCCTGTTCCTGGTCACTAGTCTCCTCCTCCTCCTCCCTCCCCCCTGCCCTCCCCCTGTTCCTTGTCACTAGTCTCCTCCTCCTCCTCCTTCCCCTGACCTCCCCTGTTCCTGTCACTAGTCTCCCTCCTCCTCCTCCACCCTGCCCTGCCCTCCCCTGTTCCTCCTGTCACTAGTCTCCTCCTCCTCCGTTCCCCCTCCCCTGCCCCTGTTCCTGTCACTAGTCTCCTCCTCCTCCTTCCCCCTCCCCTCCCCTGTTCCTGTCACTAGTCTCCCTCCTCCTCCTCCTCCCCCCTGCCCTCCCCTGTTCCTGTCACTAAGTCCTCCTCCTCCTCCTTCCCCTTCCCCTCCCCTGTTCCTGTCATCTAGTCGGCCTTCCTCCTCCTCCCCCCCTGCCCTCCCCTGTCCTGTCACTAGTCTCCTCCTCCCTCCTTCCCCCTGCCCCTCCCCTGTTCCTGTCACTAGTCTCCTCCTCCTCCTTCCCCCTCCCCTCCCCTGTTCCTGTCACTAGTCTCCTTCTCCTCCTCCCCCTGCCCTCCCCTGTTCCTGTCACTAGTCTCCTCCTCCTCCTCCCCCCTGCCCTCCCTGTTCCTGTCACTAGTCTCCTCCTCCTCCTTCCCCCTGCCCTCCCCTGTTCCTGTCACTAGTCTCCTCCTCCTCCTTCCCCCTCCCCTCCCCTGTTCATGTCACTAGTCTCCTCCTCCTCCTTCCCCTCCCCTCCCTGTTCCTGTCACTAGTCTCCTCCTCCTCCTTCCCCCTTGCCCTCCCCTGTTCCTGTCACTAGTCTCCTCCTCCTCCTTCCCCCTGCCCTCCCCTGTTCCTGTCACTAGTCTCCTCCTCCTCCTTCCCCTGCCCTCCCCTGTTCCTGTCACTAGTCTCCTCCTCCTCCCCCCCCCTGTCCTCCCCTGTTCCTGTCACTAGTCTCCTCCTCCTCCTTCCCCCTGCCCTCCCCCTGTTCCTGTCACTAGTCTCCTCCTCCTCCTTCCCCCTGCCCTCCCCTGTTCCTGTCACTAGTCTCCTCCTCCTCCCCCCTGCCCTCCCCTGTTCCTGTCACTAGTCAGTGTAAAAGAGAAAGGGGATTAGGAACGAAGGGAAAACTTCAAGGTGCAGTTTGTCTGAAGGTGTTAACACCTCCTTCTCTCTCTTTATCCTTGAAACGGCTCCCTCTCCTCCCTGCCTTCCTCCCCCTCTCCCCTTCTCCCCTTCTCCCCATGGCCCTCATGCCCATCTCCCTCCTGCCTTCCTCCCCCCTTTCCCCTTCTCCCCTTCTCCCCATGGCCCTCATGCCCATCTCCCTCCTGCCTTCCTCCCCCTCTCTCCTTCTCCCCTTCTCCCCATGGCCCTCATGCCCATCCCCCTCTCTGCCTTCCTCTCCCTCTCCCCTTCTCCCCTTCTCCCCATGGCCCTCATGCCCATCCCCCTCCCTGCCTTCCTCCCCCCTCTCCCCTTCTCCCCCTCTCCCCTTCTCCCCATGGCCCTCATGCCCATCCCCCTCACTGCCTTCCTCCCCCTCTCCCCCCTCTCCCCTTCTCCCCCTCTCCCCTTCTCCCCATGGCCCTCATGCCCATCTCCCTCCTGCCTTCCTCCCCCTCTCCCCTTCTCCCCATGGCCCTCATGCCCATCTCCCTCCTGCCTTCCTCCCCCTCTCCCCTTCTCCCCTTCTCCCCATGGCCCTCATGCCCATCTCCCTCCTGCCTTCCTCCCCCTCTCCCCTTCTCCCCTTCTCCCCATGGCCCTCATGCCCATCCCCCTCCCTGCCTTCCTCTCCCTCATCCCTTCTCCCCTTCTCCCCATGGCCCTCATGCCCATCCCCCTCCCTGCCTTCCTCCCCCTCCCCCCTGTGAGTATGTTTGTGTGTGTGTGTGTGTGTAGGCTTGGCCTACACACACACACACACACACACACACACACACACACACACACACACACACACACACACGCACACACTCACACACACACACACACAAACACACACACACAAACACACTCACTCACACACACACACACACACAGAGAGAGACACACACACAGAGACACACACACACAAACATACACACACACACACACACACACACAGAGAAAGAAGGAAACACACACACACACACAGAGAAAGAAGGAAACACACACACACACTCACACCACACACACACACACACACACAGAGACACACACACAGAGACACACACACACACACAAACACACACACACACACAGAGAGAAAGAAGGAAACACCCACAGAAAGAAAGAGATACACACACAACGTTAACAGACAGAGCACGAAACCAATTGTGTCTCTGAAGAGAAGGAGAATGCCCAGGGCTTTCAGCAGCAGCAGAGGAAAAGAGGAAAGTTCACTGTCTGAAAAGAAGACAGGACAGGAGGCAATGTAAACACTCTGGCTGAACATAGAGATCAAGACAAGCCAATTCAGGGACAAATGTCTGTTTTTGAGAGTTTTTTGTTCAGGATTAAACAACTTTTTGTCTGTCTGCCTGTCTGTCCGTCTGTCTCGATAAGCCTACCTGCCTGTCTGTCCATCTGTCTTGACATGCCTGCCAACCTACCTACCTGCCTGTCTGTCTCTCTGTCTGTCTGTCTGTCTGCCTATCTGTCTGTCTGTCTGTCTGTCTGTCTGTCGACCTGCCTATCTTTCTGTCTTTCAGTGTTAGTGTCTGTCTATACACTTAATTATGTGAAGGTGGAATCAGAGGGTGAAAACCTCCCAGACCTCCAACACCGTCCTAAGGGAGGACAGACAGACAGGTTAGACGTTTCAAACACTTCCTCCCCTCCTTCTGCTCCTCCAGCTTCTCTGTCAGCAATTGATTCAGCCAGGGGAGCAGAGAAACAAGATATCACACAGAGCCAAAATGGAGTTTGGATGAGGCCGTATCTGGCCTTTCCTAGACTGAGAAATCACCTGACTGGTTGGACAAATCATCGGAATGGATGAGGTTCCTTCCCTTCACACATCTCTCTATCCTACTGCTATCATGTTATAAAGAGACATGTTTTGTAATGGGTACCAATACATCTCTCTATCCTACTGCTATCATGTTATAAAGAGACACGTTTTGTAATGGGTACCAATACTTCCATCCTTCCACCCTTTGATGTGTCTGACTGGTAGAACTGTTCTTATCATTCTAATCTAGAGGACAAGCTTTCATTTGAAGAGACACATTTTGGAATGGGCGCCAATACGTCCAGGACTCCTTTCATGTGTAGATGTTCTGTAACTGTCCTTATCATTTTAGAGGACGTTCTAACAGACACAGAAACTTCTGGAACTCCATGACTTCTATTACTAGTGTAGTTTCCACATCCCTCTCTAACCCACAACTCTCTACAATGATACTTGATAGACAATACCGGGAATGTACTATACTAGGATACCCTATACAACGATGCCCTATACCCCGATACCCTATACCATGATACCCTATACCGTGATACCCTAAACCAGGATGCCCTATACCAGGATAACCTATACCATGATACCCTATACCAGGATACCCTATACAACGATGCCCTATACCAGGATACCCTATACCATGATACCCTATACCAGGATACTCTATACCATGATACCCTATACCAGGATACCCTATACTAGGATGCCCTATACCAGGATACCCTATAGCATGATACCCTATATCAGGATACCCTATACAACAATGCCCTATACCAGGATACCCTATACCAGGATGCCCTATACCACAATGCCCTAAACCAGGATGCCCTATAACAGGATTGCCCTATACCAGGATGCCTTAAACCAGGATGCCCTAAACCAGGATGCCCTATACCACGATACCCTATACCAGGATGCCCTAAACCAGGATGCCCTAAACCAGGATGCCCTATACCAGCATGCCCTAAACCAGGATGCCCTAAACCAGGATGCCCTATACCAGCATGCCCTAAACCAGGATGCCCTAAACCAGGATGCCCTAAACCAGGATGCCCTAAACCAGAATGTCCTAAACCAGGATGCCCTAAACCAGAATGCACTAAACCAGGATGCCCTAAACCAGGATGCCCTAAACCAGAATGCCCTAAACCAGGATGCCCTAAACCAGAATGCCCTAAACCAGGATGCCCTAAAGCAGAATGCACTAAACCAGGATGCCCTAAACCAGGATGCCCTAAACCAGAATGCCCTAAACCAGGATGCCCTAAACCAGAATGCCCTAAACCAGGATGCCCTAAACCAGAATGCCCTAAACCAGGATGCCCTAAACCAGGATGCCCTAAACCAGGATGCCCTATACCAGGATGCCCTAAACCAGAATGCCCTTAACCAGGATGCCCTAAACCAGAATGCCCTAAACCAGAATGCCCTAAACCAGGATACCCTATACAACAATGCCCTATACCAGGATACCCTATACCATGATAGCCTATACCATGATACCCTATACCAGGATACCCTATACCATGATACCCTATACCAGGATGCCCTATACCAGGATACCCTATACCATGATACCCTATACCAGGATACCCTATACAACAATGCCCCTATACCAGGATACCCTATACCATGATAGCCTATACCACAATGGTCTATACCACGATGGTCTAAACCACGATGCCCTATACCAGGATGCCCTATACCACAATGCCCTAAACCAGGATGCCCTATACCAGGATGCCCTAAACCAGAATGCCCTAAACCAGGATGCCCTAAACCAGAATGCCCTAAACCAGAATGCCCTAAACCAGGATGCCCTATACCAGAATGCCCTAAACCAGGATGCCCTAAACCAGGATGCACTATACCAGTATGCTCTAAACCAGAATGCCCTTAACCAGAATGCCCTACACCAGGATGCACTATACCAGGATGCCCTAAACCAGGATGCCCTATACCATGATAGACTTGATTCTTGATACTTGTTGTGTTAGCAAATTGTTACACCTTGATGATTGTATTCTAAACGTTAACCAAACAGTTTATTAGCATGTGATTTAACACTGGTGTCGTCCTCGTACTTTTCATGTTTTGACGTGTGGTTATGAACACGTGTGTTGTGTGAATCACTACATGTATTTGTGTCGACTCCCTGTTGTGTTCAACTAGCGCTGTGTGTTGCAATGTAATCATCCCATATCACGAGGTGGTAACACAGACCTATTCATCCACTCATTAAGACATGATTCTGAGGTGTTGAGGAGTATTGTTGTCTGTTGATACAGGACCAATAAAAACCTACTTTACCCATTTTGAGGAAAATATATATATTTTTAAATATATTAATGATTTATCAGGGTGCAGCATCCTCAGCATCCCCTATTGTTATAGTTGAGCTCCAAATGGTACACGAGTCCCTATGAAGTGCACTACTTTAACCAGAGTCCTATGGATCCTGGTCCCTATGAAGTGCACTACTTTAACCAGAGTCCTATGGGATCCTGGTCCCTATGAAGTGCACTATATAGTAAACAGGGTGCATTTTGGGACGCCGCCTATATTTTATTTATTTATTTATTTATTTACCTTTATTTAACCAGGTAGGCAAGTTGAGAACAAGTTCTCATTTACAATTGCGACCTGGCCAAGATAAAGCAAAGCAGTTCGACAGATAAAACGACACAGAGTTACACATGGAGTAAAAACAAACATACAGTCAATAATGCAGTATAAACAAGTCTATATACAATGTGAGCAAATGAGGTGAGAAGGGAGGTAAAGGCAAAAAAAGGCCATGATGGCAAAGTAAATACAATATAGCAAGTAAAATACTGGAATGGTAGTTTTGCAATGGAAGAATGTGCAAAGTAGAAATAAAAAAATAATGGGGTGCAAAGGAGCAAAATAAATAAATAAATTAAAATTAAATACAGTTGGGAAAGAGGTAGTTGTTTGGGCTAAATTATAGGTGGGCTATGTACAGGTGCAGTAATCTGTGAGCTGCTCTGACAGTTGGTGCTTAAAGCTAGTGAGGGAGATAAGTGTTTCCAGTTTCAGAGATTTTTGTATATGATGTGTGAGCTAAAATAAATACATAATCACTCACATTTACAACTTGTTCTCACAGTCTCACGTCAGAATTAGAGGTTCATACATGTTTCTCACAAGTCAAATTGTTTAAAGGTGAAGTTTAGAGATGAACTCTGAACTTTTAAGGTTAAGCATTAACTCCCAATGGTCAAGGTAAGGGTTAAGGTGTGGGATAGACTTAAAAACAAAACACCTTTCTATTGCTGGATTTGAAGATGCAACCGTTTGAATCAGAGGCAGATGCTTAAGTCTATCCACCATCCTCGTCCACAATAAACTAGCAAAAACCGAAACCTCCTTAAAAGGTAACAGCGCTCACTGTTGCCCCTAGTGGCCGGTTTCCACATCATCTCCCAACGGCCTCAGACCTGGCTGGACATTTCATACACAGATGGAACATGATCAAATATACAATCACACAAATGCCTTCATAATCAAACCAGTGCCCATCACAACACCAACCACACTCCAGTACTGAGATACAACGTAAAGTAGGATAAAATACTAATGGTGTGTTTTACGAAGAGATAAAACATTTAGGCTTTAAGAGACGGGCTCCTGAAAGGGCTTGATAATATAACAAGTCAGCCCCAAAAACACTGGCCAACGGATGATGACAGCTTGTTTTAGATATACAGGACATGTCCAAAGTTTGGACACACCTACTCATTCCAGGGTTGTCTTTATTTTCACTATCTTCTACATTGTAGAATGATAGTGAAGACATCAAAACTATGAAATAACACATATGGAATCATGTGGTAACCAGAAAAGTGTTAAACAAGTAAAAAAATATGTTTTATTCTTTCAATTAGCCGCCGTTTACCTTGTTGACAGCTTTGCAAACTCTTGGCATTCTCTCAACCAGCTTCACCTGGAATGCTCTTCCAACGGTCTTGAATGATGACACAGCTTGTTTTAAGATATATATTTATATCCTCAGCCATTATTAATAGGTGATCA
>NW_022263743.1:12500-30000 GCF_002021735.2 Oncorhynchus kisutch
AAGGTGTTCTCAAACTAGCCTACCTGGTTAAATAAAGGTGTTCTCAACTAGCCTACCTGGTTAAATAAAGTGTTCTCAACTAGCCTACCTGGTTAAATAAAGGTGTTCTCAACTAGCCTACCTGGTTAAATAAAGGTGTTCTCAACTAGCCTACCTGGTTAAATAAAGGTGTTCTCAACTAGCCTACCTGGTTAAATAAAGGTGTTCTCAACTAGCCTACCTGGTTAAATAAAGGTGTTCTCAACTAGCCTACCTGGTTAAATAAAGGTGTTCTCAACTAGCCTACCTGGTTAAATAAAGGTGTTCTCAACTAGCCTACCTGGTTAAATAAAGGTGTTTCTCAACTAGCCTACCTGGTTAAATAAAGGTGTTCTCAACTAGCCTACCTGGTTAAATAAAGGTGTTCTCAACCAGCCTACCTGGTTAAATAAAGGTGTTCTACTAGGCTACTGGTTTAATAAAGGTGTTCTCAACTGCCTACCTGGTTAAATAAAGGTGTTCTCAAACTAGCCTACCTGGGTAAATAAAGGTGTTCTCAACTAGCCTACCTGGTTAAATAAAGGTGTTCTCAACTAGCCTACCTGGTTAAATAAGGTGTTCTCAACTAGCCTACCTGGTTAAATAAAGGTGTTCTCAACTAGCCTACCTGGTTAAATAAAGGTGTTCTCAACTAGCCTACCTGGTTAAATAAAGGTGTTCTCAACTAGCCTACCTGGTTAAATAAAGGTGTTCTCAACTAGCCTACCTGGTTAAATAAAGGTGTTCTCAACCAGCCTACCTGGTTAAATAAAGGTGAATTAAAAATACACTTATCATTCCATTGGGTTGTAACTTTCCATGCTAATTGTTACGTGGTTATAAATGTAGTCCCTCATCATTCCATTGGGTTGTAACTTTCCATGCTAATTGTTACGTGGTTATAAATGTAGTCCCTTATCATTCCATTGGGTTGTAACTTTCCATGCTAATTGTTACGTGGTTATAAATGTAGTCCCTTATCATTCCATTGGGTTGTAACTTTCCATGCTAATTGTTACGTGGTTATAAATGTAGTCCCTTATCATTCCATTGGGTTGTAACTTTCCATGCTAATTGTTACGTGGTTATAAATGTAGTCCCTTATCATTCCATTGGGTTGTAACTTTCCATGCTGATTGTCACGTGGTTATAAATGTAGTCCCTTATCATTCCATTGGGTTGTAACTTTCCATGCTAATTGTTACGTGGTTATAAATGTAGTCCCTTATCATTCCATTGGGTTGTAACTTTCCATGCTAATTGTTACGTGGTTATAAATGTAGTCCCTTATCATTCCATTGGGTTGTAACTTTCCATGCTAATTGTTACGTGGTTATAAATGTAGTCCCTTATCATTCCATTGGGTTGTAACTTTCCATGCTAATTGTTACGTGGTTATAAATGTAGTCCCTTATCATTCCATTGGGTTGTAACTTTCCATGCTGATTGTTACGTGGTTATAAATGTAGTCCCTTATCATTCCATTGGGTTGTAACTTTCCATGCTAATTGTTACGTGGTTATAAATGTAGTCCCTTATCATTCCATTGGGTTGTAACTTTCCATGCTAATTGTTACGTGGTTATAAATGTAGTCCCTTATCATTCCATTGGGTTGTAACTTTCCATGCTAATTGTTACGTGGTTATAAATGTAGTCCCTTATCATTCCATTGGGTTGTAACTTTCCATGCTGATTGTTACGTGGTTATAAATGTAGTCCCTTATCATTCCATTGGGGTTGTAACTTTCCATGCTAATTGTTACGTGGTTATAAATGTAGTCCCTTATCATTCCATTGGGTTGTAACTTTCCATGCTAATTGTTACGTGGTTATAAATGTAGTCCCTTATCATTCCATTGGGTTGTAACTTTCCATGCTAATTGTTACGTGGTTATAAATGTAGTCCCTTATCATTCCATTGGGTTGTAACTTTCCATGCTGATTGTTACGTGGTTATAAATGTAGTCCCTTATCATTCCATTGGGTTGTAACTTTCCATGCTAATTGTTACGTGGTTATAAATGTAGTCCCTTATCATTCCATTGGGTTGTAACTTTCCATGCTAATTGTTACGTGGTTATAAATGTAGTCCCTTATCATTCCATTGGGTTGTAACTTTCCATGCTAATTGTTACGTGGTTATAAATGTAGTCCCTTATCATTCCATTGGGGTTGTAACTTTCCATGCTGATTGTTACGTGGTTATAAATGTAGTCCCTTATCATTCCATTGGGGTTGTAACTTTCCATGCTAATTGTTACGTGGTTATAAATGTAGTCCCTTATCATTCCATTGGGTTGTAACTTTCCATGCTAATTGTTACGTGGTTATAAATGTAGTCCCTTATCATTCCATTGGGGTTGTAACTTTCCATGCTAATTGTTACGTGGTTATAAATGTAGTCCCTTATCATTCCATTGGGTTGTAACTTTCCATGCTAATTGTTACGTGGTTATAAATGTAGTCCCTTATCATTCCATTGGGTTGTAACTTTCCATGCTAATTGTTACGTGGTTATAAATGTAGTCCCTTATCATTCTATTGGGTTGTAACTTTCCATGCTAATTGTTACGTGGTTATAAATGTAGTCCCTTATCATTCCATTGGGTTGTAACTTTCCATGCTAATTGTTACGTGGTTATAAATGTAGTCCCTTATCATTCCATTGGGTTGTAACTTTCCATGCTAATTGTTACGTGGTTATAAATGTAGTCCCTTATCATTCCATTGGGTTGTAACTTTCCATGCTAATTGTTACGTGGTTATAAATGTAGTCCCTTATCATTCCATTGGGTTGTAACTTTCCATGCTAATTGTTACGTGGTTATAAATGTAGTCCCTTATCATTCCATTGGGGTTGTAACTTTCCATGCTAATTGTTACGTGGTTATAAATGTAGTCCCTTATCATTCCATTGGGTTGTAACTTTCCATGCTAATTGTTACGTGGTTATAAATGTAGTCCCTTATCATTCCATTGGGTTGTAACTTTCCATGCTAATTGTTACGTGGTTATAAATGTAGTCCCTTATCATTCCATTGGGTTGTAACTTTCCATGCTAATTGTTACGTGGTTATAAATGTAGTCCCTTATCATTCCATTGGGTTGTAACTTTCCATGCTAATTGTTACGTGGTTATAAATGTAGTCCCTTATCATTCCATTGGGTTGTAACTTTCCATGCTAATTGTTACGTGGTTATAAATGTAGTCCCTTATCATTCCATTGGGTTGTAACTTTCCATGCTGATTGTTACGTGGTTATAAATGTAGTCCCTTATCATTCCATTGGGGTTGTAACTTTCCATGCTAATTGTTACGTGGTTATAAATGTAGTCCCTTATCATTCCATTGGGTTGTAACTTTCCATGCTAATTGTTACGTGGTTATAAATGTAGTCCCTTATCATTCCATTGGGTTGTAACTTTCCATGCTAATTGTTACGTGGTTATAAATGTAGTCCCTTATCATTCCATTGGGTTGTAACTTTCCATGCTAATTGTTACGTGGTTATAAATGTAGTCCCTTATCATTCCATTGGGTTGTAACTTTCCATGCTAATTGTTACGTGGTTATAAATGTAGTCCCTTATCATTTCATTGGGTTGTAACTTTCCATGCTAATTGTTACGTGGTTATAAATGTAGTCCCTTATCATTCCATTGGGGTTGTAACTTTCCATGCTAATTGTTACGTGGTTATAAATGTAGTCCCTTATCATTCCATTGGGTTGTAACTTTCCATGCTAATTGTTACGTGGTTATAAATGTAGTCCCTTATCATTCCATTGGGTTGTAACTTTCCATGCTAATTGTTACGTGGTTATAAATGTAGTCCCTTATCATTCCATTGGGTTGTAACTTTCCATGCTGATTGTTACGTGGTTATAAATGTAGTCCCTTATCATTCCATTGGGGTTGTAACTTTCCATGCTAATTGTTACGTGGTTATAAATGTAGTCCCTTATCATTCCATTGGGTTGTAACTTTCCATGCTAATTGTTACGTGGTTATAAATGTAGTCCCTTATCATTCCATTGGGTTGTAACTTTCCATGCTGATTGTTACGTGGTTATAAATGTAGTCCCTTATCATTCCATTGGGGTTGTAACTTTCCATGCTAATTGTTACGTGGTTATAAATGTAGTCCCTTATCATTCCATTGGGTTGTAACTTTCCATGCTAATTTTTACGTGGTTATAAATGTAGTCCCTTATCATTCCATTGGGGTTGTAACTTTCCATGCTAATTGTTACGTGGTTATAAATATAGTCCCTTATCATTTCATTGGGTTGTACCTTTCCATGCTAATTGTTACGTGGTTATAAATGTAGTCCCTTATCATTCCATTGGGATCTAATGTATACTGGGTGCAACGTTTAATGTTAATCGCCGCGTGTTTATCCATTGGTTTATAATGACATTGTTAGCGTTAGCTAGCTTTATGTAGTTTAAGCTTAATGACATTGTTAGCGTTAGCTAGCTTTATGTAGTTTAAGCTTAATGACATTGTTAGTGTTAGCTAGCTTTATGTAGTTTAAGCTTAATGACATTGTTAGCGTTAGCTTGCTTTATGTAGTTTAAGCTTAATGACATTGTTAGTGTTAGCTAGCTTTATGTAGTTTAAGCTTAATGACATTGTTAGCGTTAGCTAGCTTTATGTAGTTTAAGCTTAATGACATTGTTAGCGTTAGCTAGCTTTATGTAGTTTAAGCTTAATGACATTGTTAGCGTTAGCTAGCTTTATGTAGTTTAAGCTTAAACGCAGATGGTTAAACGCCTCTTGTATCTTCCCTATGTGGAACTCTATAATAGACTTAGCTCCTGTATTTGCCTGGTTTGACTGATCAAACAAATGAAGATGTGTTTTCTGACAGTTTGTTGCCATGGTTTCCTAGTATGTCTTGGTATATGATGGCAAAGAAAACAACTTACAACGTTTAAGATTCTGTCTGTCTGTCTGTCTGTCTGTCTGTCTGTCTGTCTGTCTGTCTGTCTGTCTGTCTGTCTGTCTGTCTGTCTGTCTGTCTGTCTGTCTGTCTGTCTGTCTGTCTGTCTGTCTGTCTGTGTGTGTCTGTGTGTGTCTGTGTGTGTCTGTGTGTGTGTGTGTTTTGTGTGTGTGTGTGTGTGTGTGTGTCTGTCTGTCTGTCTGTTTGTCTGTGTCTGTCTGTGTGTGTGTGTGTGTCTGTCTGTCTGTCTGTCTGTCTGTGTGTGTGTGTGTGTGTTTTGTGTGTGTGTGTGTCTGTCTGTCTGTCTGTCTGTCTGTCTGTCTGTCTGTCTGTCTGTCTGTCTGTCTGTCTGTCTGTCTGTCTGTCTGTGTGTGTGTGTGTGTGTGTGTGTGTGTGTGTGTGTGTGTGTGTGTGTGTGTGTGCGTGCGTACGTGCGTGTGTGTGTGTGTGTGTGTGTGTGTGTGTGTGTGTGTGTGTGTGTGTGTGTGTGTGAGAGAGACAGCATACCACCGTGGTATTGTTTTGGATGTGACTGTAGTACAAGACAGAGAAGAAGACCTTGACTCAAGGGCAACACCGTTTAACATGCACAAGCCTTTCCCACAGCGTTAACAAGTAAGAGAGAAAGTAAGAAGGTGAGAGAGAAAGAAAGTGAGAGAGAAAGAAAGACAGTGAAAGAGAAAGAAAGAGAGAGAGAAAGAAAGACAGTGAAAGAGAAAGAAAGAAAGAGAGAAAGACAGTGAAAGAGAAAGAAAGAGAGAGAGAAAGAAAGACAGTGAAAGAGAAAGAAAGAGAGAAAGACAGTGAAAGAAAAAGAAAGAGAGAACGAAAGACAGTGAAAGAGAAGGACAAACATAGAACGGAAACAGGAAAGAATAACCGTGTTTCCTACCACTGGTTTGAACCAGAGTCTCCACACTGGGACACTGTTAGCCCTCTGAGCCAAAGCTTTGTCATAAATAATGTGTGAGATGTGGTTTATAATGTAATAATCTGCATTCTACAGACTGTGTGATGGTGTTGAAGGTAGCGTGTCTGCAGTCTACAGACTGTGTGATGGTGTTGAAGGTAGCGTGTCTGCAGTCTACAGACTGTGTGATGGTGTTGAAGGTAGCGTGTCTGCAGTCTACAGACTGTGTGATGGTGTTGAAGGTAGCTTGTATGCATTCTACAGACTGTGTGATGGTGTTGAGGCTAGCTTGTCTGCATTCTACAGACTGTGTGATGGTGTTGAGGCTAGCTTGTCTGCATTCTACAGACTGTGTGATGGTGTTGAGGCTAGCTTGTCTGCATTCTACAAATTGTGTGTACTTATCAGTTTCCCTGGTCAGACTGATCCTCCTGGGACTAGGCCTGTTTAATGTTAAGTGCCAATTACCTCAATTCCAAGGTTAGCGGGCCAAACACACAAACACATCACACCACAGCACAAACACACACACATGACACCACAGCATGGCATGGCACACTCTGCACCCCAAGCACTTTCTCAGCTACAGCTCTGCACCCCAAGCACTTTCTCTCTCTCCCACCCTCTCTCTGTCTCTCGCTCACCCTCTCTCTGTCTCTCTCTCCCACCCTCTCTCTGTCTCTCTCTCACCCTCTCTCTGTCTCTCTCTCACACTTTCTCCGTCTCTCTCTCCCACCCTCTCTCTGTCTCTCTCTCCCACCCTCTCTCTGTCTCTCTCTCACCCTCTCTCTGTCTCTCTCTCACACTTTCTCCGTCTCTCTCTCCCACCCTCTCTCTGTCTCTCTCTCCCACCCTCTCTCTTTCTCACCCTCTCTCTGTCTCTCTCTCTCTCTCACCCTCCTCTTTCTCACCCTCTCTCTTTCTCACCCTCTCTCTGTCTCTCTCTATCTCATCCCTCTCTCTCTCTCTCACCCTCTCTCTCTCTCTCACCCCCCCCCCCTCTCTCTCTACCTCTCTCTCTCACACTCTCTCTGTCTCTCTCTCACCCTCTCTCTGTCTCTTTCTCTCCGCCTCTTTCTTCCTCCATCTCTGGAGGAGATGTTTTTTGATGGTTCCTCCCTCTGGGAGTCTCTGTCTCACCGTTACCGCTCTCTCTCTATCTCTGTCTCTATGATTCAGTCTCTCTCTATCTCTGTCTATTTGTTTCACTCTCTGTCTATATCCCACCTATGTTTCAGTCTCTGTCTATCTCTGTCTCTATGTTTCAGTCTCTGTCTATATCCCACCTATGTTTCAGTCTCTGTCTATCTCTGTCTCTATGATTCAGTCTCTGTCTATATCCAACCTATGTTTCAGTCTCTGTCTATCTCTCTCTCTATGTTTCAGTCTCTGCCTATCTCTGTCTCTATGTTTCAGTCTCTGTCTTTCTCTGTCTCTATGTTTCAGTCTCTGTCTTTCTCTGTCTCTATGTTTCAGTCTCTGTCTATCTCTGTCTCTATGATTCACTCTCTGTCTATATCCCACCTATGTTTCAGTCTCTCTCTATCTCTGTCTCTATGATTCAGTCTCTGTCTATATCCAACCTATGTTTTAGTCTCTCTCTATCTCTGTCTCTATGTTTCACTCTCTGTCTATATCCCACCTATGTTTCAGTCTCTCTCTATCTCTGTCTCTATGTTTCAGTCTCTGTCTCTATGTTTCAGTCTCTCTCTATCTCTGTCTCTATGTTTCAGTCTCTATCTATCTCTGTCTCTATGATTCAGTCTTTCTCTATCTCTGTCTCTATGATTCAGTCTCTCTCTATCTCTGTCTCTATGTTTCAGTCTCTGTCTCTATGTTTCAGCCTCTCTCTATCTCTGTCTCTATGTTTCAGTCTCTCTCTATCTCTGTCTCTATGTTTCAGTCTCTCTCTATCTCTGTCTCTATGATTCAGTCTTTCTCTATCTCTGTCTCTATGTGTCAGTCTCTCTCTATCTCTGTCTCTATGATTCAGTCTTTCTCTATCTCTGTCTCTATGTTTCAGTCCCTCTCTATCTCTGTCTCTATGTTTCAGTCTCTGTCTCTATGTTTCAGTCTATGTCTATCTCTGTCTCTATGATTCAGTCTCTGTCTATATTGAACGTATGTTTCAGTCTCTGTCTTTCTCTGTCTCTATGATTCAGTCTCTGTCTATATCGAACGTATGTTTCAGTCTCTGTCTTTCTCTGTCTCTTTGATTCAGTCTCTCTCTATCTCTGTCTCTATGATTCAGTCTCTCTCTATCTCTGTCTCTATGATTAAGTCTCTCTCTATCTTTGCCTCTATGTTTCAGTCTCTCTCTATCTTTGTCTCTATGATTCAGTCTCTCTCTATCTTTGCCTCTATGTTTCAGTCTCTGTCTATCTCTGTCTCTATGTTTCAGTCTCTGTCTCTATGTTTCAGTCTATGTCTATCTCTGTCTCTATGATTCAGTCTCTCTCTATCTCTGTCTCTATGTTTCAGTCTCTGTCTTTCTCTGTCTCTATGTTTCAGTCTCTCTCTATCTCTGTCTCTATGATTCAGTCTCTCTCTATCTCTGTCTCTATGATTCAGTCTCTCTCTATCTCTGCCTCTATGATTCAGTCTCTCTCTATCTTTGCCTCTATGTTTCAGTCTCTCTCTATCTTTGCCTCTATGTTTCAGTCTCTCTCTATCTCTGTCTCTATGATTCAGTCTCTCTCTATCTCTGTCTCTATGTTTCAGTCTCTATCTATCTCTGTCTCTATGATTCAGTCTTTCTCTATCTCTGTCTCTATGATTCAGTCTCTCTCTATCTTTGCCTCTATGTTTCAGTCTCTCTCTATCTTTGCCTCTATGTTTCAGTCTCTCTCTATCTTTGTCTCTATGATTCAGTCTCTCTCTATCTTTGCCTCTATGTTTCAGTCTCTGTCTATCTCTGTCTCTATGTTTCAGTCTCTGTCTCTATGTTTCAGTCTATGTCTATCTCTGTCTCTATGATTCAGTCTCTCTCTATCTCTGTCTCTATGTTTCAGTCTCTGTCTTTCTCTGTCTCTATGTTTCAGTCTCTCTCTATCTCTGTCTCTATGATTCAGTCTCTCTCTATCTCTGTCTCTATGATTCAGTCTCTCTCTATCTCTGCCTCTATGATTCAGTCTCTCTCTATCTTTGCCTCTATGTTTCAGTCTCTCTCTATCTTTGTCTCTATGATTCAGTCTCTCTCTATCTTTGCCTCTATGTTTCAGTCTCTGTCTATCTCTGTCTCTATGTTTCAGTCTCTGTCTCTATGTTTCAGTCTATGTCTATCTCTGTCTCTATGATTCAGTCTCTCTCTATCTCTGTCTCTATGTTTCAGTCTCTGTCTCTATGTTTCAGCCTCTCTCTATCTCTGTCTCTATGTTTCAGTCTCTCTCTATCTCTGTCTCTATGTTTCAGTCTCTCTCTATCTCTGTCTCTATGATTCAGTCTTTCTCTATCTCTGTCTCTATGTGTCAGTCTCTCTCTATCTCTGTCTCTATGATTCAGTCTTTCTCTATCTCTGTCTCTATGTTTCAGTCCCTCTCTATCTCTGTCTCTATGTTTCAGTCTCTGTCTCTATGTTTCAGTCTATGTCTATCTCTGTCTCTATGATTCAGTCTCTGTCTATATTGAACGTATGTTTCAGTCTCTGTCTTTCTCTGTCTCTATGATTCAGTCTCTGTCTATATCGAACGTATGTTTCAGTCTCTGTCTTTCTCTGTCTCTTTGATTCAGTCTCTCTCTATCTCTGTCTCTATGATTCAGTCTCTCTCTATCTCTGTCTCTATGATTCAGTCTCTCTCTATCTTTGCCTCTATGTTTCAGTCTCTCTCTATCTTTGTCTCTATGATTCAGTCTCTCTCTATCTTTGCCTCTATGTTTCAGTCTCTGTCTATCTCTGTCTCTATGTTTCAGTCTCTGTCTCTATGTTTCAGTCTCTGTCTTTCTCTGTCTCTATGTTTCAGTCTCTCTCTATCTCTGTCTCTATGATTCAGTCTCTCTCTATCTCTGTCTCTATGATTCAGTCTCTCTCTATCTCTGCCTCTATGATTCAGTCTCTCTCTATCTTTGCCTCTATGTTTCAGTCTCTCTCTATCTTTGTCTCTATGATTCAGTCTCTCTCTATCTTTGCCTCTATGTTTCAGTCTCTGTCTATCTCTGTCTCTATGTTTCAGTCTCTGTCTCTATGTTTCAGTCTATGTCTATCTCTGTCTCTATGATTCAGTCTCTCTCTATCTCTGTCTCTATGATTCAGTCTCTCTCTGTCTCTGCCTCTATGTTTCAGTCTCTCTCTATCTTTGCCTCTATGTTTCAGTCTCTGTCTATCTCTGTCTCTATGTTTCAGCCTCTGTCTTTCTCTGTCTCTATGTTTCAGTCTCTGTCTATCTCTGTCTCTATGTTTCAGTCTCTCTCTATCTCTGTCTCTATGATTCAGTCTTTGTCTTTCTCTGTCTCTATGTTTCAGTCTCTCTCTCTCTCTATCTCTGTCTCTATGTTTCAGTCTCTGTCTATCTCTGTCTCTATGTTTCAGTCTCTGTCTATCTCTGTCTCTATGTTTCAGTCTCTGTCTATCTCTGACTCTATGATTCAGTCTTTGTCTATCTCTGTCTCTATGTTTCAGTCTCTCTCTATCTCTGTCTCTATGTTTCAGTCTCTGTCTATCGCTGTCTCTATGATTCAGTCTCTCTCTCTCTCTCTGTCTCTATGTTTCAGTCTCTCTCTATCTCTGTCTCTATGTTTCAGTCTCTGTCTATATCCAACCTATGTTTTACTCTCTTTCTATATCCAACCTGTTTCAGTCTCTGTCTATATCAAACCTACACTACCATTCAAAAGTTTAGGGTCACTTAGAAATGTCCTTGTTTTCCATGAAAACAGACATGAAATGAGTTCCAAAATGAATAGAAAATATAATAACGTTGACAAGGATATAAAACATTTTTTAAATTGAAATAATAATTATGTCCTTCAAACTTTGCTTTTGTCAAAGAATCAGCCTTGATTCACCATGTGCTTCCAGAAGCACCTCCACAAGATGGATTGGCTTGACGGGCACTTCTTACTTACCATACGATCAAGTTGCTCCCATAACAGCTCAACAGGGTTGATATCTGCTGACTGTGCTGGACAGAATATAGACTACCAGCTGACAGCTTCTTCCCTAAATAGTTATTGCATAGTTTGGAGCTGTGCTTTGGGTCCATTCCCTGTTGTAGGGAGAAATTGGCTCCAATTAAACGCCGTCCACGGGGTATGGCATGGCGTTGCACAATGGAGTGGTAGCCTTCCTTCTTCAAGATCCCTTTTACCCTGTACAAATCTCCCACATTACCACCACCAAACCACCCCCAGACCATCACATTGCCTCCACCATGCTTGACAGATGGCGTTAAGCACTCCTCCAGCATCTTTTCATTCTTTCTCTGCTTCTCACGAATGTTCTTCTTTGTGATCCAAACCTCTCAAATGTAGATGTGTCTGTCCATAACAATTTCTCCCAGTCTTCCTCTGTCCAGTGTCTGTGTTCTTTTGCCCATCTTAATCTTTGTTGTTATTGGCCAGTCTGAGATATGTATTTTTCTTTGTATCTCGGTCTAGAAGGCCAACATCCCAGAGTCGCCTCTTCACTGCTGGTGTTTTGCGGGTACTATTTAATGAAGCTGCCAGTTGAGGACTTGTGAGGCGTCTGTTTCTCAAACTAGGCACTCTAGTGTACTTGTCCTCTTGCTCAGTTGTGCACCGGGGCCTCCCACTCCTCTTTCTATTCTGGTTAGAGACAGTTCTGTGAAGGGAGTAGTACACGGCGTTGTACGAGATCTTCAGTTTCTTGGCAATTTATCACATGGAATAGCCTTCATTTCTCAGATCAAAAATAGACTGATGAGTTTCAGAAGAAAGGTCTTTGTTTCTGGCCATTTTGAGCCTGTAATTGAACCCACAAATGCTGATGCTCCAGATACTCAACTAGTCTAAAGAAGGCCCGTTTAATTGCTTCCTTAATCAGAACAACAGTTTTCCGCTGTGCTAATGTAATTGCAAAAGGGTTTTCTAATGATCAATTAGCCTTTCAAATGATAAAATTGGATTAGCTAACACAACGTGCCATTGGAACACAGGAGTGATGGTTGCTGATAATGGGCCTCTGTAAACCTATGTAGAAATTCCATTTATAAAATCAGCCGTTTCCAGCTACAATTGTTATTTACAACATTAACAATGTCTACACTTGTAATGGTTTTCTTCATCTGAAGGAGAGGCGGACCAAAGCGCAGCGTGGTGGTTATTCATATTCTTTAATTTATAAAGAAACTACACATGAGATAACAAAAACAACAAATGTGAGAAAACCTAAAACAGTCCCATCTGGTGCAAACACAAAGACAGGAACAATCACCCACAAACACACAGTGACACCCAGGCTACCTAAGTATGATTCTCAATCAGAGACAACTAATGACACCTGCCTCTGATTGAGAACCATACTAGGCCGAAACATAGAAAATCCCAAATCATAGAAAATCAAACATAGACTGCCCACCCAACTCACGCCCTGACCATACTAACTAAATACAAAACACAGGAAATAAAGGTCAGAACGTGACAGTACCCCCCCCCCCCCCACAAAGGTGCGGACTCCGGACGCAAAACCTTGACCTATAGGGGAGGGTCTGGGTGGGCGTCTGTCCGCGGCTCTGGCGCAGGACGCGGACCCCACTTCACCATTGTCTTAGTCCGCCTTATTGTCCGCCTCCGTGGCTTTCTCACCATGGCCACCCCTCTCAATGACCCCACTGGACAGAGGGGCAGCTCGGGACAGAGGGGCAGCTCGGGACAGAGGGGCGGAAGCTCTGGACAGAGGGGCAGAAGCTCTGGACAGAGGGGCAGAAGCTCTGGACAGAGGGGCAGAAGCTCTGGCGCCTCTGGGCTGGGGGGCTCTGGCGCCTCAGACTCCGGCAGCGGCGCTGGACTGTCGGGAGACTCCGGCAGCGGCGCCGGACAGGCGGGAGACTCCGGCAGCGGCGCCGGACAGGCGGGAGACTCCGGCAGCGGCGCCGGACAGGCGGGAGACTCCGGCAGCGGCGCCGGACAGGCGGGAGACTCCGGCAGCGGCGCCGGACAGGCGGGAGACTCCGGCAGCGGCGCCGGACAGGCGGGAGACTCCGGCCGCAGCGCCGGACAGGCGGGAGACTCCGGCAGCAGCGCCGGACAGGCGGGAGGCTCCGGACAGGCGGGAGGCTCCGGCAGCGGCGCCGGACAGGCGTGAGGCTCCGGCAGCGGCGCCGGACAGGCGGGAGGCTCCGGACAGGCGGGAGGCCCCAGCAGCGGGGCAATCAGAGACAACTAATGACACCTGCCTCTGATTGAGAACCATACTAGGCCGAAAAATAGAAAACCCCAAATCATAGAAAATCAAACATAGACTGCCCACCCAACTCACGCCCTGACCATACTAACTAAATACAAAACACAGGAAAATAAAGGTCAGAACGTGACAACACTGTATTTCTGATTTCTGATTATTTTCATGGATTATTTTCATGGACAAAAAATGTGCTCTTCTTAAAAAAAAAAAGACATTTCTGAGTGACCCCAAACTTGTGAACAGTAGTGTATGTTTCAGTCTCTTTCTATGTCCAACCTGTGTTTTAGTCTCTGTCTATGTCCAACTTATGTTTCAGTCTCTGTCTATGTCCAACTTATGTTTCAGTCTCTGTCTGTATCCATCCTATGTTTCAGTCTCTGTCTATATCCATCCTACAGTTGAGGTCGGAAGTTTACATACACCTTAGCAAAGTACATTTAAACTCAGTTTTCATAATTCCTGACATTTAATCCTCGTAAAACATTCCCTGTTTTAGGTCAGTTAGGATCACCACTTTATTTTAAGCATGTGAAATGTCAGAATAATAGTGGAGAGAATGATTTATTTCATATTTTATTTCTTTCATCACATTCCCAGTGGGTCAGAAGTTTACATACACTCAATTAATATTTGGTAGCATTGCCTTACTTGGGTCAAAGGTTTCAGGTATCCTTCCACAAGCTTCCCACAATAAATTGGTTGAAATTTGGCCCATTCCTCCTGACAGAGCTGGCGTAACTGAGTCAGGTTTCTAGGCCTCCTTGCTCACACACGCTTTTTCAGTTCTGTCCAGAAATTTTCTATGGGATTGAGGTCAGGGATCTCTCATGATGCCATCTATTTTGAAGTGCACCAGTCCCTCCTGCAAGCAAAGCACCCCACAAGATGATGCTGCCACCCCCATGCTACACAGTTGGGATGGTGTTCTTCGGGCTTGCAAGCCTCCCCTTCCAAACATAACGATGGTCATTATGGCCAAAAAGTTATATTTTTGTTTAATCAGACCAGAGGACATTTCTCCAAAAATTACGATCTTGTCCCCATGTGCAGTTGCAAACCGTAGTCTGGATTTCTTTTATGGCGGTTTTGGAGCAGTGGCTTCTTCCTTGCTGAGGGGCCTTTCAGGTTATGTCGATATAGGACTCGTAATACTGTGGATAAAGAAGCTTTTGTAACCAGTTTCCTCCAGCATCTTAACAAGGTCCTTTGCTGTTATTCTGGGATTGATTTTGCACTTTTCGCACCAAAGTACGTTCATCTCTAGGTACAGAACACGTCTCCTTTCTGAGCAGTATGACGGCTGTGTGGTCCCATGGTGTTTATACTTGTGTGCTATGCTACATTAAATTATGTCAATTAGCCTATCAGAATCTTCTAAAGCCATGACAAAATTTTCTGGAATTTTCCAAGCTGTTTAAAGGCACAGTCAACTTAGTGTATGTACAATTCTGACCCACTTGAATTGTGATACAGTTAATTATAAGTGAAATAATCTGTCTGTAAACAATTGTTAGAAATATTACTTGTGTCATGCAGAGTAGATGTCCTAACCGACTTGCCAAAACTATAGTTTGTTAACAAAAAATGTGTGGAGTGGTTGAAAAACTAGTTTAAAAAAACTAGTTTTAATGACTCCAACCTACATGTATGTAAACCTCTGACCTAAACTTCATGTTTCAGTCTCTTTCTATATCCAACTCCTTTTCGTTCTCTCCCTCTCTTTTTCTGACTCTTTCGTGCACTCCTGTTCTCCTTCTGTATCAGTGACTGTCTCCCCTGTCCAACTCTCTCCCTACCCCCCATTCCTCTCTCTGTCTCCCCTGTCCAACTCTCTCCCTACCCCCCCATTCCTCTCTCTGTCTCCCCTGTCCAACTCTCTCCCTACCCCCATTCATCTCTCTGTCTCCCCTGTCCAACTCTCTCCCTACCCCCCATTCCTCTCTCTGTCTCCCCTGTCCAACTCTCTCTCTACCCCCCCATTCCTCTCTCTGTCTCCCCTGTCCAACTCTCTCCCTACCCCCATTCCTCTCTCTGTCTCCCCTGTCCAACTCTCTCCCTACCCCCCATTCCTCTCTCTGTCTCCCCTGTCCAACTCTCTCTCTACCCCCATTCCTCTCTCTGTCTCCCCTGTCCAACTCTCCATCTACCCCACTTTCCCACTCTCTCTCTGTCTCCCCTGTCCAACACTCTCTCTCTACCCCCATTCTCTCTCTCTGTCTCCCCTGTCCAACTCTCTCTACCCCCTTCTCCGCTCTCTCTCTCTGTCTCCCCTGTCCAACTCTCTCTCTACCCCCCTTCCCCACTCTCTCTCTGTCTCCCATGTCCAACACTCTCTCTACCCCCCATTCCTCTCTCTGTCTTCCCTATCCAACTCTCTCTCTACCCCCATTCCTATCTCTATCTCCCCTGTCCAACTCTCTCTCTACCCCCCATTCCTCTCTCTGTCTTCCCTATCCAACTCTCTCTCTACCCCCCATTCCTATCTCTATCTCCCCTGTCCAGCTCTCTCTCTACCCCCCATTCCTCTCTCTGTCTTCCCTGTCCAACTCTCTCTCTACCCCCCATTCCTATCTCTATCTCCCCTGTCCAACTCTCTCTCTACCCCCCATTCCTCTCTCTATCTCCCCTGTCCAACTCTCTCTCTACCCCCCATTCCTCTCTCTGTCTTCCCTATCCAACTCTCTCTCTACCCCCCATTCCTATCTCTATCTCCCCTGTCCAACTCTCTCTCTATCCCCCATTCCTCTCTCTGTCTTCCCTATCCAACTCTCTCTCTACCCCCCATTCCTATCTCTATCTCCCCTGTCCAACTCTCTCTCTACCCCCCATTCCTCTCTCTGTCTTCCCTATCCAACTCTCTCTCTACCCCCCATTCCTATCTCTGTCTCCCCTGTCCAACTCTCTCTACGCCCCATTCCTCGCTCTGTCTCCCCTGTCCAACTCTCTCTCTACCCCCCATTCCTATCTCTATCTCCCCTGTCCAACTCTCTCTCTACCCCCCCATTCCTCTCTCTGTCACCCCTGTCCA
This sequence comes from Oncorhynchus kisutch, assembly GCF_002021735.2. Classification (NCBI taxonomy): domain Eukaryota; kingdom Metazoa; phylum Chordata; class Actinopteri; order Salmoniformes; family Salmonidae; genus Oncorhynchus; species Oncorhynchus kisutch. The sequence continues at coordinate 28,760 of NW_022263743.1, forward strand.
ACTCTCTCTCTGCCCCCCATTCCTCTCTCTGTCTCCCCTGTCCAACTCTCTCTCTACCCCCCATTCCTCTCTCTGTCTCCCCTGTCCAACTCTCTCTACCCCCTTCTCCACTCACTCACTCTCTGTGTGTGTGTGTGTGTCCTGTAGCTGGACTAGTATCCCTGCATGTTGTGTGTGTTGATGCAGTGATAGGGGTCTTCTATCATGTCTCTGTCATCAAATAAAACAGCAATGATATAAAAAACAATATTCATTCAAAACAAAATGACAGCGATGATTGACAGTTGCCGCCGGCGACTCTGAGACACCCAGTCATCAATAGACTATGTTGGTTTTATCTGTGCAGAGATCTGGCTTGGCTCCTAGCAGAATAATCTACAATGTCAACATGGGTTTAGTCCCAAATAGAAGCCTAGTCTCTACAGACTGCACTACTTTAGAGCGGAGCCCTATGGGGAAAAGGGCAGTGTACACTAACAAGGGAATAGGGTGCCATTTGGGACGCAACATGTTTAATTCAGCTGAATTCCATTTTTGCAAATAAACCATGAATAAAAAAGGAAACATCACATTTCCATCAGTATTCAGACCCTTTACTCAGTACTTTGTTGGAGCACCTTTGGCAGTGATTACTGGCTCAAGTCCTCTTGGGTATGATGCTACAAGCTTCTCACACCTGTATTTGGGGAGTTTCTCCCGTTCTTCTCTGCAGATCCTCTCAAGTTCTGTCAGGTTGGATGGGGAGCATCACTGCACAGCTATTTTCATGTCTCTCCAGAGATGTCCGATCGGGTTCAAGTCCGGGCTCTGGCTGGGCCACTCAAGGACATTCTGAGACTTGTCCCCGAAGCCACTCCTGCAGTGTCTTGGCTGTGTGCTTAGGGTCGTTGTCGTGTTGGAAGGTGAAGCTTCGCCTCAGTCTGAGGTCCTGAGTGCTCTGGAGCAGGTTTTCATCAAGGATCTGTCTGTACTTTGCTCCATTCATCTTTGACTTGATCCTGACTAGTCTCCCAGTCCCTGCCGCTGAAAAGCATCCCCACAGCATGATGCTGCCACCACCATGGTTCACCGTAGGGATGGTGCCAGGTTTCCTCCAGACATGAAGCTTTGCATTCAGGCCAAAGAGTTCAATCTTGGTTTCATCAGACCAGAGAATCTGGTTTCTCATGGTCTGAGAGTCTTTCGGTATCTTTTGGCAAACTCCAAGCGGGCTGCCATATGCCTTTTACTGAGGAGTGGTT
>NW_022263743.1:35000-37500 GCF_002021735.2 Oncorhynchus kisutch
GCATCCTAATGGGCTAACCCTGTCTGAGACATTGAGTTAGCTGTCCTTATAAGGGACTAACCCTGTCTGAGACATTGAGTTAGCTGTCCTTATAAGGGACTAACCCTGTCTGAGACATTGAGTTAGCTGCATCCTAATGGACTAACCCTGTCTGAGACATTGAGTTAGTTCCCATAGTATTGTTGTGGAGTATTTCTGTCTGAGACATTGAGTTAGATCCCAGAGTATTTCTGTGGAGTAACTCTGTCTGAGACATTGAGTTAGTAATCTGATCCTAGATCTGTGGCATCAAACTAGCTGGGTGGAACTCCAAACACAGCAGACACACAGACGCACAAATGGACAAGCACACATGCTTCCACAGTGTGACATTGGTCTTTAGAATGACATAATAAATCTGTCTGAGACACAGGGGAATGGGGGGTCTTTTATCACAATACCCAGCTGGTTAAGGGTGAGCAGAGTGAGGAAAGACAGAGAGCGGGAGGGGAGAGTCAAAAAAGAGATAGAGAGAGAGAGAGACAGAGAGCGGGAGGGGAGAGTCAAAAAAGAGACAGAGAGACAGAGAGACAGAGAGCGGGAGGGGAGAGTCAAAAAAGAGACAGAGAGACAGAGAGACAGAGAGCGGGAGGGGAGAGTCAAAAAGAGACAGAGAGACAGAGAGACAGAGAGCGGGAGGGGAGAGTCAAAAAAGAGACAGAGAGACAGAGAGACAGAGAGCGGGAGGGGAGAGTCAAAAAAGAGACAGAGAGACAGAGAGACAGAGAGCGGGAGGGGAGAGTCAAAAAAGAGACAGAGAGACAGAGAGACAGAGAGCGGGAGGGGAGAGTCAAAAAAGAGACAGAGAGACAGAGAGACAGAGAGACAGAGAGACAGAGAGACAAAGAGACAGAGAGACAGAGAGACAGAGAGACAGAGAGACAGAGAGACAGAACGGATAGAAGGGGAAAGGGAATAGTAGAGAAAGAGAATGAGGAGGAAGAGGAATACAGTGAGATAGAAAGAAACAAGGAGAGAGGGGTGAAAGATGGACAGAGGAAATGGTAGAATGACAAAGTAGGTTGGAGAATGAAACAGAGGGAATTGTAGAGCGTGCGAGAGGGAGGGAGGGAGGCACAGGAAGGGACAGAGATACGAAGAGTGAGAGGATAGAGACAAGCAGAGGGAGAGAGAGAGAGAGACAGAGAGCGGGAGGGGAGAGTCAAAAAAGAGACAGAGAGACAGAGAGACAGAGAGCGGGAGGGGAGAGTCAAAAAAGAGACAGAGAGACAGAGAGACAGAGAGCGGGAGGGGAGAGTCAAAAAAGAGACAGAGAGACAGAGAGACAGAGAGCGGGAGGGGAGAGTCAAAAAAGAGACAGAGAGACAGAGAGACAGAGAGCGGGAGGGGAGAGTCAAAAAAGAGACAGAGAGACAGAGAGCGGGAGGGGAGAGTCAAAAAAGAGACAGAGAGACAAAGAGACAGAGAGACAGAGAGACAGAGAGCGGGAGGGGAGAGTCAAAAAAGAGACAGAGAGACAGAGAGCGGGAGGGGAGAGTCAAAAAGAGACAGAGAGACAGAGAGACAGAGAGACAAAGAGACAGAGAGACAGAGAGACAGAGAGACAGAGAGACAGAGAGACAGAACGGATAGAAGGGGAAAGGGAATAGTAGAGAAAGAGAATGAGGAGGAAGAGGAATACAGTGAGATAGAAAGAAACAAGGAGAGAGGGGTGAAAGATGGACAGAGGAAATGGTAGAATGACAAAGTAGGTTGGAGAATGAAACAGAGGGAATTGTAGAGCGTGCGAGAGGGAGGGAGGGAGGCACAGGAAGGGACAGAGATACGAAGAGTGAGAGGATAGAGACAAGCAGAGGGAGAGAGAGAGAGAGAGAGAGAGAGAGAGAGAGACCAGGAGAGGAGAGAGAGAGAGAGGGAGGGAGAGAGAGAGAGAGAGAGAGGGAGAGAGAGAGAGAGAGAGAGAGAGAGAGAGACCAGGAGCGGAGAGAGAGAGAGAGGGAGAGAGACCAGGAGAGAGAGAGAGAGAGAGAGAGAGAGACCAGGAGAGGAGAGAGAGAGAGAGAGAGGGAGAGAGAGAGAGAGAGAGAGAGAGAGAGAGAGAGAGAGAGGGAGAGAGAGAGAGAGAGGGAGAGAGAGACAGGAGAGAGAGGCAGGATAAAGAGAGCGAGAGAAGATACAGAGTAGAGGGAACAGAGATATAGAGACAGCGAGCGAGAGTGAATGAGAGAGAGCGAGAGAGAGGAGAGAGAGAGGTTCCCCTTGCCACCATCTCTGGCTTACACAAGGCTATAAATCCAGCTATCTTTGTCAAGCACACTGTACTGTCATGGCCATCTGAGGGTGACACACACACTGTCCATTGGTCTGCATGGCATATCTTCCCCTTTCTATTTCTCCTCTGCTCTCTCTCCACATCCCTTCCTGTTTCTCATTCCTTCCCTCCTGTGTGCAAGGCATCTCTCATTTCCTTCTTTCCCCCTTTTCTCCATGTCTCCTCTTC
>NW_022263743.1:40000-44144 GCF_002021735.2 Oncorhynchus kisutch
CTTTTTCAGAGAGAGAAGAGGGAGAGAAAGAGACAGGAAAGCTTTGACATTCCGCCTACTGGCTGTACATTTCATGCTTATAGACTGATTCTGTGTGTGTGTGTGTGTGTGTGTGTGTGTGTGTGTGTGTGTGTGTGTGTGTGTGTGTGTGTGTGTGTGGTGTGTGTGTGTGTGTGTGTGTGTGTGTGTGTGTGTGTGTGTGTGTGTGTGTGTGTGTGTGTAATCATCTCCAACATGGTAGGTGATGAACCTTGACAAGCAGAGTACAAGCCCACACCTGTCTAGCCATCTGCAAGACTGTGTCCCAAATGACACACTATTCCCTATATAGTGCCTTACCTATGTAGTGCACTACATTGGCAATAGGGGTGCCATTTGGAACATCATTCAGAAGACTGGGAACGGTTTAATAATCAGAATCAAAGCAGGCTTTATTCAACAACACATCAGACACTAGTGTCCTGACAAGAGGAGGGAGTTACTTCAACGTAGGACAGACTGGGACCAGAAACTGGCCTGGGCATTTCTAACAAACAGGAACATTTTATTGACATGTGTATCAACATTTTTGACCTACGTCCCAATGGGGTGAAGGAAGAGAAAGAGGAGGATATCTAGTCAGTTGTACAACTGAATCCCTTCAACCTGTAATGTGTCTTTCTGCGTTTAAACCCCAAAACCTGAGGAAGATTTTACAGTCGTTCCTTTACCAAACCATCTGAACAGTTATTCCACTGTCCTTGTGTATAGAGATGATTCGTTTGTTTACAGTTTGCTGATGTCCATTAGATGTCTATGTTATATGTATATATATGCCTGCTTCCCATTTGGCATCCTATTGCCTACATAGTGCACTAATTCTGACCCAGGGCCATTGGATGCCATTTGGGAAGCAGACCATGTCTGTTGAAGGGGTTTTTTAGGCAGAAAAGGTTCTGAAGTGTTCAACGTTATAATGGCCAGTTCAGTGGGCAGACAAGGATCCCTATTGGTTTAGAGAGGCAGCGAATCGCTGGGGGGTAATACTGGGAGAGAGAGGGGGGGGGGGCGATAGAGGGGTGAAAGGAGAGGGGGTGGACATGCCCTCAGTGGCTGCAGCTTGAGGGAGCAGTTAGCGATTCACCCACACACTGTGAGGGAGCAGTTAGCGATTCAACCCACACACTGTGAGGGAGCAGTTAGCGATTCAACCCCACACACTGTGAGGGAGAAGTTAGAGATTCAACCCACACCCTGTGAGGGAGCAGTAGCGATTCAACCCACACACTGTGAGGGAGCAGTTAGCGATTCAACCCACACACTGTGAGGGAGCAGTTAGCGATTCAACCCACACACTGTGAGGGAGAAGTTAGAGATTCAACCCACACACTGTGAGGGAGCAGTTAGCGATTCAACCCACACACTGTGAGGGAGCAGTTAGCGATTCAACCCACACACTGTGAGGGAGCAGTTAGCGATTCAACCCACACACTGTGAGGGAGAAGTTAGAGATTCAACCCACACACTGTGAGGGAGCAGTTAGCGATTCAACCCACACACTGTGAGGGAGCAGTTAGCGATTCAACCCACACACTGTGAGGGAGCAGTTAGCGATTCAACCCACACACTGTGAGGGAGCAGTTAGCGATTCAACCCACACACTGTGAGGGAGCAGTTAGCGATTCAACCCACACACTGTGAGGGAGCAGTTAGCGATTCAACCCACACACTGTGAGGGAGAAGTTAGAGATTCAACCCACACACTGTGAGGGAGAAGTTAGAGATTCAACCCACACAGTCAGACTGGACCTGTTACTGACCACACAGTCAGACTGGACCTGTTACTGACCACACAGTCAGACTGGACCTGTTACTGACCACACACAGTCAGCATACGCTCCAGCAGGAATATCTCATTGATCACCCCCCAAAGCCAATTCCTCCTTTGGTCGTCTTTCCTTCCAGTTCTCTGCTGCCCATGACTGGAACGAACTGCAAAAATCACTGAAGCTGGAGACTCATATCTCCCTCACTAGCTTTAAGCACCAGCTGTGAGAGCAGCTCACAGATCACTGCACCTGTACATAGCCCATCTGTAAACAGCCCATCCAACTACCTCATCCCCATACTGTATTTATTTATTTATCTTGCTCCTTTGCACCCCAGTATCTCTACTTGCACATCCATCTTCTGGCACATTCTACCATTCCAGTGTTTAATTGCTATATTGTAATTATTTTGAAACCATGGCCTATTTATTGCCTTTACCTTTATCTCATCTCTCATCCTACCTCATTTGCTCACATTGTATATAGACTTATTTTTCTACTGTATTATTGACTGTATGTTTGTTTTATTCCATGTGTAACTCTGTGTTGTTGTTTTTTGTCAAACTGCTTTGCTTTATCTTGGCCAGAGGTCGCAGTTGTAAATGAGAACTTGTTCTCAACTAGCCTACCTGGTTAATTAAATAAAGGTGTTCTCAACTGGCCTACCTGGTTAATTAAATAAAGGTGTTCTCAACTGGCCTACCTGGTTAATTAAATAAAGGTGTTCTCAACTGGCCTACCTGGTTAAATAAAGGTGTTCTCAACTAGCCTACCTGGTTAAATAAAGGTGTTCTCAACTAGCCTACCTGGTTAAATAAAGGTGTTCTCAACTGGCCTACCTGGTTAAATAAAGGTGTTCTCAACTGGCCTACCTGGTTAAATAAAGGTGTTCTCAACTAGCCTACCTGGTTAATAAAGGTGTTCTCAACTAGCCTACCTGGTTAAATAAAGGTGTTCTCAACTGGCCTACCTGGTTAAATAAAGGTGTTCTCAACTAGCCTACCTGGTTAAATAAAGGTGTTCTCAACTAGCCTACCTGGTTAAATAAAGGTGTTCTCAACTAGCCTACCTGGTTTAAATAAAGGTGTTCTCAACTAGCCTACCTGGTTAAATAAAGGTGTTCTCAACTGGCCTACCTGGTTAATTAAAGGTGAAATTAAAAATGTAAATAAAAACATATAATATGGAGTTGGTCCCCCTTTGCTAGATGTTGGAACATTGCTGGAGGGACTTCCATTCAGCCACAAGAGCATTTGTGAGGTCGGGTACTGATGTTGGGCGATTAGTCCTGGCTCGCAATCTGTGTTCAAATACATCCCAAATGTGTACGCTAGGGTTGAGGTCAGGGCTCTGTTCAGGCCAGTCAAGTTCTTCCACACTGATCTTGACAAACCATTTCTGTATGGACCTGGCTTTGTTCACTGGGGAATTGTCACGCTGAAACAGGAAAGGGCCTTCCCCAAACAGTTGCCACAAAGTTGGAGACACAGAATAGTTTAGAATGTCATTTTATGCTGTAGTGTTACGATTTCCCTTAACTGGAACTAATGGGCCTGAACCATGAAAAACAGCCCCAGACCATTATTCCTCCTCCATCGAACTGTACAGTTGGCACTATGCATTGAGGCAGGTAGCGTTCTCCTGGTACCCACCAAACCCAGATTCGTCCGTCAGACAGCCAGATGGTGAAGTGTCATTCATCACTCCAGAGAATGCTTTTCCACTGCTCCAGAGTCTAATGGCGGTGAGCTTTACACCACTCCAGACGACGCTTGGCATTGCGCATGGTGATCTTAGGCTTGTGTGCGGCTGCTCGGCCGTGGAAACCCATTTCATGGAGCTCCTGACGTACAGTTATTGTGCTGACGTTGCTTCCAGGCAGTTTGGAACTCCGTAGTGAGTTTTTGCGACCGAGGAAAGACGATTTTTATGTGCTGCGTGCTTCAGCACTCGCGGTCCCATTCTGCTTGTTGTGTCCTCCCCTTCACAGCTGAGCTGTTGCTGCTGCTTTTAGACATTCCCACTTCACAATAACAGCACTGAGCTCTCTCCTCTCTCTCTCTCTCTCTCTCTCTCTCTCTCCCTCCATCCCCCTCTCCTCTCGTCCTCTCTCTCTCCTCTCTCTCTCTCCATCTCTCCTCTCTCTCTCTCTCTCTCTCTCCTTTCTCCCATCCTCCATCTCTTCTCTCTCTGCCTCTCTCGCATCCTCCTCTTCTCTCGTCTACCTTGGTCTCTTCTCTCGTCTCTCTCTTCTCTCTCTCTCTCCCATCCTCGTCTCTTCTCTCTCTGTCTCTCTCTCTCTCTCTCTCTCTCTTCTCTCTCTCTCTCTCTCTCTC